>NW_013952417.1:952361-956391 GCF_001266775.1 Austrofundulus limnaeus | reverse complement strand
GGATTTATCACAACAGGAACCAAGGAAGATTTTTTTATGCTTTGCCACTCTGCCTGAAGAAAACACTTTATTCTGATTTAAGGAAACCTCACCCCATAACCACGTCCTTCTCCAGGAATCCGTAAGAAAGACTTTTCATTAACTCTATGAAAATATTTAATATTTTCATTCCTATTACATTTGAAAGAGACTCACCTGGATTCTTCCCCTTTTCCTCAGATCCGGACTTGTTTTACTTCCCAGCACCTGTAAATAAAATCACTTATCTTTTTCGTTCATGTTTCATGTTTGATTACTCAGTTCCACTCAAACACCTGACTACTCTGAGTTCATGTCAATTTGCTTTTATTTACCTAATTAAATTTGTATGAGCATTTTCAACAAAAGAACAACCTAAACCCTGATTTTATTGATCAGAATGGACTAAATTGAGTTATTTAATCCCCAATTAAAACCTAGAAATTTGCTAAAATTTTTTCAGTAAGGGAAACCTGCAAAACACTTTTAAACTTCTGGATCTACGTAGATTAATTTTCACATTCATTTCCAGCAATAAATCTGACTATTTTATTTGTTTAATTAAAGTATTCAATGTTTAGTTTATTGTTGAGCAGGTAAAGGAATAATATTTTTGACCCTCAAGTTCTTCTGACTTAATGATTTTGGTCCATCTGACAAAATGTTTGGACACAGCCCAAGTGTTGATAGCTTCACAAATCGCGAGGCCTGCAGGTTTTTCACCTTCAGTAAAATATTTGCAGAGTGCATTGCATTGTGTTCCAGCACTCATGAGAAATAAATGTGCTGCTCAAAGTGGCATGTCTGAAGAAATGCAGGAATCCACTGGATTTCTTCTCAAAACTTTCTTCTCAATTTTCTGACTCCAAATCAGGTTCACAACACAGCATTCAGCACAGGCCTGGGCCGTATCTGAAAACCCAAACACAGCAGCCTAGTAGACTGAATCTAACAGAGACTCCAAAATTAACAACTTCTTTTTACTATAAAATGAATTGACCTTATAATGTACATCTCTTCCTGGTTATACCCCTGGAGGTGTTAGCTTTCATGTCAGACGTCAGAACGTAACTCATTTCTGTTTGGACTAAAGAAAGAACACATGATAAGACACACACCATTTGTCTGCTTTAACCTTACTTACAATGATCAGAAAGTATAAAATACAAAACTGCATCTAATTTTCAATTAATTAGTTACAAAAATTTCCTTCAGATGCAACCTGAATGTTTCTGCTACATGTGCACACATATTTGCTGCGTATTTGCATTCCTCCAGACTTGCTCTGACTGAAGTCCAATCACTTCAAGTTATGACTGAAGAATTCATCCAATGTTTTTTTCACTGCAGGACATGTTTTATCAGCATTGCCTGCAGGAATTTCCCTTTCACACGTGTCCCGTTCCTGCCTGGGTATCAAGACAGATATATTCTGTTGGTTGGCTAGAGCCAAAGAGACTGCTGGTAAACAAACTGATAACACATGAAAAGGAAAGAACCTTTTCTGTGTGTGTGTGTGTGTGTGTGTGTGTGTGTGCGTGTGTAAACGTTATGCCTTCATCCCTCGTTTCTCTGAATTTGATTCCTTATCTCACATCGAGCATGAGAAGAGTCCCGTTGAGAAGCCGTCCTTTTCAAATTCTCCTACCGTGTTTGTTATGTGTTTATGTGTTTCTAGGATTAAGTCTTTTATTTTCCTCCGCTGAGTTCCCCACTTTTATTTTTACCTCCAAGGAATTCAGCAGCAACTCCCTTCTTCCTCCTCATGCACACACACACACACACACACACACACACACACACGCACACACACACGCACACACACACTCACACAGATGCATTTAAAGGCCTGAATAAACACGTCTGATATGGCAGAGATAATGAGAGGCAATGAGCTCAGTTTATGCCCATCAGTGTGTGTCTGACATCACAGTTCATATATTAAATGATAATAAAAAAGAGAAATGCCATTGTTTGTGTTAATGAACAGAAAGTGTGTAATAAACTACCTTTTCATCTTTTGCCAGAACACAGAAACTTTAATGTTTGTTGTTGTGCAGTGGTTTCTTAAAGTCTTTCCATCATCCTTCAGGCCTAATGGTCAGGCTAATTAGGTCTTCAGAGAACGCTTCTGTCAGAAAAGTCAGACTTGTCACTGGAGAGGAACCCAGAGAGACAATTAGAGTCTTAATTGATGTCCACAATGTCAATCCCTGCGACGGTTGTTCATTTTGAACTTAATGAGCTTCTGCAGCTACTGTATTCCCAAGTTTACTGACAAAATCCCCTGGTTTCTGCAGCTTCATTTAATATGACTTGGTGGTCTTAAAGTTTTCTTATGACTGAACTGGGCTCTGTTTCATCAGAAACATACAACTACGCAGGTTTTCCTCTTAACTAGATGTGCCTGCTTAGGCTTGCTGCAGTCTAGTCAGCAAGTTTTAAAATGTGTCTCACAAAACAAACACATAATGTATGTTGCCAACACATTTATAAGGAGAAATGGTTTTACAGTGGCTTGAACTAATGATTACCAAGTTACAGCATCAATCCATCCATTATCACCTTCTTCTTATGGTCAGGTCATGGAGCTAACCACCCGCTTCGGATGTTATCACCCATTAAATGGTCGTTATTCGCCGTTATCAGTCCCATAGAATGGCTTCAGACTGTCAGCTGGTTAATATGAGGCCTAAAGCCACTTAGGTTTGTTTTAGAGAAAATGACATGGGCTACGAAAAAGTAGACCAGACTTCGGTGGTAACAGATTGTTGCATTCCAACGTAAATGGCACTGGTTATCCTCTAGGGAGGCACTGTCGGGACAGTCTGAAGCCATTCTATGGGACTGATAACCGCTAATAATGTCCATTTAATGGACTGAAAACATCAGAACTGGCTGTGCTAACAGTGGGACATGCTCAGAAAGCCACCCAGGTGACATCCTAGTCATGGTTGGTGCAGTAACTGAACCCATGAATGAAGACTCGACTCTGGTAGCTCAAAGGAAAAACTAAACTTTATTAAAGAGAAAGCAAAATCTGATTGAGTGGCTGAAAACTCACAGTTCCTATGGGAGAACACCGAGGTGAACATGGAGCCAAAACAGGACATGTATGTGAAATGCCCAATGCTCCAACATTAACTAAACCGACATAGAGAATAAGAAGGCTCAGGTAAATGAAGGGATGAGGAACAGCTGTACCAAGTGAAACAGGACACGGGTGAAAGTGGGCATGGGAGGGCGACCGAGCTTTACCTTTTTGTTCAGCTCTGGTATCTTTCCAACATTTTCCACCTGAGAACCATGGCGGAGTCTTCTCTCAACTCCTTCACACTTGGCCATAAACTGCCCCAGAGCATACTGAAGGTCATATCAGATGATCTCATCTCATTGGGAAAAAGCTTAACTTTGTACCAACATTGCAGACACAGCATTTGCTTTGGTTTTGCACAAACTGAATAACCCTTAATAATGACCCTGGCACCCCACACTTCTCAGAGAAGGGAACACAATAAACCTTTCTAAGACCCCCAAAACCCACAAGAAACTAACAGTCCGTAGTTTCTTGTGTGTTTTGGGGGTCTCAGGAAGGTTTATTGTGTACAGTGTGACTGAGCAGCTCTGCAAACATAAATGTAATGATCCACTGTTTCACGACCCAGATGGCAGCCACGCTGTTCCTTTTGGATCTGAGGTTCAACAGTCAATCAATCAATCAGTCAATAACCTTTATTTAACCAGGTAGAAAACCCATTGAGATCAGGATCTCTTTTACAAGGGTGACCTGGTCAAGAGGTCTGCATGACACGTTACAGAGTGTATCAGAGTTTAAACAGTTGATGGGAGCTTCCCTTTCGAACACCCTGAATTCAGCTTTGTGGCTGATAACTATGATTGCTCAAAAGTTGGAGTAATTTAGTAATATCATGTAAAATCAACTTTTTTGAGTTTTATATCATGTTAAAATGTTATACTCTCATAAAAACATGCCCAAAGCCTTGCTTTGACT
>NW_013952417.1:945627-951656 GCF_001266775.1 Austrofundulus limnaeus | reverse complement strand
CCCAAGGACACAACAGTTATTGTGCTTGTTAGCATTTTATGATTCTTGGTAAAATGTTCTCAGTCTTTTTTTATTATTATTTTTTAATTTAATTTTGTTATTTCCTGTTTGGCTTTCCTGTGTTTCCTTTGCCATGTCTCAATTCACCCTCAGTCAGCTCCTCAGTTTTCTCCTATCTGCCACTCACACGTTCTCCTGGTGTCTTATCAGCACAGCTGCCTTCAATATCTTATCAACCTCTTTATATTTTGCTCCTCGTCATCACCACCTCAGCGGATCATTGAATGATTTTTCATGCCATTTGTCCCGGTCTTCTGTGTCACCCCACGTTTTGTAAGTTTTGCTGCCGCATGAGCTTTATGTAGTATTCTATTATGAATTCCCTGTCTACATCATCATGGATCCTGATAGTTACAACCATTTATTACTGAGTCAAAAACATGGTTTTATTGATTAAGTGAATTTCAGGCAAAACATTCTGAAAAATGTTAGTTTAGAAACGTACCTTTTAAGATAGTGATACTATAAAAATGCACATTTGTAAAAATGTTATGACTTCGATCATGTAACATGTTTAAATAAAGCCTTAGCTCATTGCATTCATTGTTTTTCCTTGTCCTAACACAGAAAACTCAATGTTAGAGGAAATGAAAGAAGATTTAAGGCTGACTGACTTTTCACAATACAACTGAAGCTTCAGCTGCAACCGAGATCACAGTGTTTACACAACCAAGTAAACATGCATTTAGTTCCTGCTGTCAGAGTTAAATGAAAGACTTGCAGGAATCCATGAAAACACCTTTCCTGCACATTGAGTCATGTCCGACACGATGACAGTATCAACATTTCCCATCTTCCTTGATGTCATCGAGCTGGAATGCCACTGAAACATCAAGTCTCAACAACCCTCTCAGACAGCCGAGGTTACAGAATCGTTGCTTTAAGGTTTGAGCTGACCTGAAATCAGTCATATGGAACCAAAAACAAGACTCAGAACCTTCAACGTGACCTCAGAAAATCTGGTCAGTGAACCGATTTGATGAGAACTCACTCTGAGTCGTGCAGCATGTTGTCAGAGTTTGTGGCGTCTGAAGACGAGATTAAACTGTGAAATAATTTATGTGTTTGAATTCCATCTGTCTGTTGTTACATCAGGCATAATGGTCATGTCTGGGTAAGCAAATGCTCAGTAAATGCTCCATGTGTTGTCACAATATTTATAAAAACAGCTGACCTCAATTATTTTTAATTCTTTTCATTCTTGCCACCCCTCCCCACCCCCAACACACACACACACCCTTCACTAAAAAGCAAAGGTGGGCAATGATGCTTTTTCTTGTTTGTTTGTCTGTTAGCAAATTATCTCCTGATCCAGTGGAAGAATTTTAATTCAAGTTTTGGAAGATAATCACTGGATATACATCTGCAACTGATTCATTTTTGGAGCCAAAGTAATTCAAGATAGTTGCAATAAACTGAACTTTCATTTGTGGAAATGATGTGCATTTTTTGTCTGTGTGTTTATTGTAATGTGGTCAAAGTATTTTAATTATGTCTTTATTTCATCATAACTGATTTTCTTTTTTTTTCCTCTAATAATTCCCACTCAGTTTTTATAGATCCCTCACAAAGCTGTCTCATATTTATTGTTTAATTCATAAAAATATAGCCGGGACAGTTTGGAGACACGTGAATCTGTGACTAATTTGAGTAAAATTAATAATTACATAGTTTTTTTTAATGTGTTCAAAATTCAAGTAGAAAGTCCATGAATCACTGCAACCAGCTGTTAATATAGAGTGTGATTAAAAACTTGCTAACAGAAGCTAAACATTCAAGATACTCAAGATAACATTAGTAAGCCACTTCAGATTAGAAAAACAAGTTTAAAATGCCAAACAGAAAAATCTCTTAAAAATCAATATGAGTGAAGGAAAAAAATCTGCTCCAAATAATGTGATAAAATGACCCAGACCTCACTTATAAAAAGTAACTAATTATCACAGCGTAATATACAGCGGGTAAAATAAGTATTGAACACATGAAGAAAGGGAGGTGTAAAAAGGCATGGAAAGCCAAGACACCAGCTGAACTCTCTCAGTAATTAGAAAGCAAGCCTGCCCCTTGTCAGTGCAAGTTAATATCAGCTGGTTCAGTCCCAAATGATGGCCAGGTATCACACAAGAACCATCTGATGATGGGTAAAAGTAAAGAGCTCTCTCAAGACCTTCACAACCTTATTGTTGCAAAGCATAATGATGGCATCGGTTACAGAAGAATGTCTAAACTTCTGAAGGTTCCAGTGAGCACTGTTGGGGCCATAATTCAGAAGTGGAAAGAACATTATTTCACCATAAACCGACCACAACCAGGTGCTCCTCACAAGATTTCTGACAGAGGAGTGAAAAGAATTATCAGAAGAGTTGTCCAAGAGCCAAGGACCACTTGTGGAGAGCTTCAGAAAGATCTGGAATTAGCAGGTACGTTTGTTTCAAAGAAAACAATAAGTAATGCACTGAACCACCATGGCCTGTATGCACGCTCACCACGCAAGACTCCACTGCTGAAGAAACAGCATGTTGAAGCTCCTTTAAAGTTTGCTGCACAACATTTAGACAAGCCTGTGTAATACTGGGAGAATATAGTCTGGTCAGATGAGACCAACATTGAACTGTTTGGATGCCAGAATACACATCATGTTTGGAGGTCAAATGGCACTGCACATCAGCCCAAAAACACCATACCAACAGTGAAGTTTGGAGGTGGGAACATCATGGTGTGGGGCTGTTTTTCAGCATATGGTACTGGCAAACTTCAAATAATTGAAGGAAGGATGAGTGGAAAAATGTACAGAGACATTCTTGATAAAAATCTGCTTCCATCTACCAGGATGATGAAGATGAAACGTGGCTGGACATTTCAGCAAGACAATGAGCCCAAACACAAAGTCAAGGAAACTCTCAGTTGGTTTCAGAGAAAGAAACTAAAGCTGCTGGAATGGCCCAGCCAATCACCTGACCTGAATCCAACAGAAAATCTATGGGAAGAACTAAAGATCAGAGTTCATAGAAGAGGTCCACGAAACCTTCAAGATTTGAAGACTGTTTGTGTGGAAGAATGGGCCAAAATCACACCTGAGCAATGCATGCCACTAGTTTCTCCATACAGGAGGCGTCTTGAAGCTGTCATTGACAACAAAGGCTTTTATACAAAGTATTAGATAAATTTCAGTAAGTGTCTTCAATACTTTTTCCCTGTGCCATTCCACATTGTTACAAATAACTTCATTTCTGGGCATTTATGGTTTGATTTCTTTGTATATATGGATCACTTGGGTTGTTACCGACATCTGGTGAAAATTTCATGTCATTAGCACCTCCATCCATCCATCCATCCATTTTCTGTACACGCTTCTTCCTTTTCAGGGTCACGTGGGTCACTGGTGCCCATATCCAGCAGTCACAGTGCGAGGGGCGGGGTACACCCTGGACAGGTCGCAAGTCCATCACAGGGCCACACATAGAGACAAACGAGACAAACAAGCATTCACTCTCTCACTCACACCTAGGGACAATTTAGAGTTATCAATTAACCTAACAGTCATGTTTTTGGTCTGTGGGAGGAAGCCGGAGTACCCGGAGAGAACCCACGCATGCACGGAGAGAACATGCAAACTCTACCCAGAAAGGTCCCCGGACCGGGATTTGAACCGGTGACCTTCTTGCTGAGAGGCATCAGCTCTACCAACTGAGCCACCGTGCCGCCGTCATTAGCACCTCTAGTAATATATTTACTGAGAAAAATGTTGACGTGTTCAATACTTATTTTACCCGCTATATACAGATTGGACTTGTTGTTCAACTATGGTGAAAATAGGCTTGTTGCAGTAAGTAATATTTTTATAATAGTGAACTCAAACAGTACATTTTATGAGGGGCCATACAAGCCATAAAACATACTGCCACTATCTATATATAATTGCTCACATAAATGTATTTCATGTGTTACACACGTACATCTCCTCTCACTCACATTTATAAGTGTGAGAGGAGAATGTATGTGTTAAGAGATAAAATATTTATATGGGAGACATAAAATACAGTATGTTTGTGAGAGATAAAATATATGTACACATGTGGACAAAACTGGTACCCATCGGTTAATGAAAGAAAAATGCACAATGGTCACAGAAGTAACAAGAATCTGACTTATGTAATAATAGACAAAAATTCGATGAAAATGAACAAATGAAATTCAGACATTGCTTCAGCAGAATAAAAAAATATAAAAATCATGAAACAGGCCTGGACAGAGATGATGGTATCCTTAACTTAATATTTTGTTGCACAATCTTTTGAGGCAATCACTGCAATTAAACAGTTCCTGTAACTGTCAGTGAGACTTCTGCAGAAGACGTGGCTAGGATGGCACCCTATCTCCATAAACCCATATATACCTTTTCAGGATTAATGATGCCCTCTGCCATGAGCACTATTATACCCGCATACCATCAGCTGGCTTTTGAACTTTGTGCTGATAACAATGCAGAGTTATTTTTTTCTTTGGTGCTGAGAACACAACATCCATGATTTCTGAAAACAAATTGAAATGTGGACTTGTCAGACAACAGAACACTTTTCCACTTTGTGCCAGTCCATCTCAAATGAGCTTAGGACCAGAGAAGCCACTGGTGTTTCTGGGTGTTGCTGACATACAGTACGTCTTTGGCTTTGCATGGCAGAGTTTTAACTTGCATTTGTATACAGTATGTAGTGATGAACTGTGATCTTTGACAATGGTTTTCTGAAGTGTTCCTGATGTGGTAATATCTGTTACAGAATGATGTTGGCTCAGTGCAGTGCCACCTGAGGTACTGAAGGTTATGGGCATTTAATGTTGGTTTTTGGGCAAGCTGCTTACTTACAGAGATTTGTCCAGTTTCTCTAAATCTCTTGATGAAATTATGGACTGTAAATGATGAAATCCAGAATTCTCTCACAATTGTATTTTGTGAAACATCGTTTTTAAACTGTTGGACTATTTGCCCACACAGTTCACAAAGTGGTGAAGCTTGCCCAGTTCTTGCTTGTGAACAACTGAGCCTTTTGGGAATGCTCCCTTCATACTCAAATATAACACTCACTAATTAACCCATTTACCTGTGGAATGCTCCAAACAGGTGTTTTTGAGCATTCCTCTGCTTTCCCAGACTTTTGTTGCCACTGTCCCAGCTTTTTTGGAACATGTTGCAGCCATCAAATTCAAAATGAGGGAATAAACAATAACGTTTATTTGTTTGAACATACACTACAATACACTACAAAGTGAATACACTACAAACTACATTTGTAGTGTATTCAATAAATATACAGTAAGATGAAAAAGATTTGTAAATCTTATATAATCTTATAATATCTTAAAATATTCTGTTTTTATTTATGATTTACACATCATCCCAACTTCATTCAAGTTGTAATCAGAGGCTGATGGAGATGTCTGTTTTTGTGGTTCTAGCAAAGTGAAGGCTCTATTTGATTGTTTTTAATTAAAAATGTTCAGCTCAAAGGAAATATTGTATGTCATTGTTACATGTTGGTATTTTTAAAATTATTATAGTAAATAGCCCATTTGAAATAAACAAATACCATTCATCTTTAAAGAAGACAATCAAAAGTAAATATTTCATCTCCTCCTCATGACATTAAGTGTGAGCTGCAGAGCTTCCAGTACATTTCCCCTCCTTCCTCTCTCCATTCTTTAATTCAGCAGAATTAGATGTAGAGGACTGTGTAATGGTTCCCTGAAGGCCTGAAATTGTGAGTCAGAGAAAGAACAGAGTAATTACCATCAAGACTTTGGGTCTGAACCAAAAGCACATTACCCACTTCAAAGGAAGGGAGAAAAGTGCAAAAACAGGAGCAGATAACTGAACCCTCTGACCAACCATCTGCAGGAGCCATTTGAAAAAAAACATTTGAAAAAAAGACTTTAAACTGAGTTTATGCAATTATGTTCCTTTAGCTTAAACA
>NW_013952417.1:943169-944892 GCF_001266775.1 Austrofundulus limnaeus | reverse complement strand
GGTCAGCTGTGGAATAAAAAGAGCTGCTAAAAGTATAAACAACTGTGTTAAATCATTTTCATTTATTCAGAAGACACAGCACTGCGCACCGTACACCGTACACAGGTTTGTACGGCAAGTTGTCTTTTCTTATTAGTATACGTACTTGTTCTGTGTTTCCTTTTTCTTTCATGTTTTTTGTTTGTCTTTTTGTTCTCTGATTCCTACCTAGAAGATTTCTCAGAATAGCCAGGTTTGTTTTTGTATAAGACTATATATATGGGATAAATATTGTGTCAGCAGAAATTGAATTTGAATTGCTCAGAATGAATCTGTATGTGCATAATTTGTAATTGAATGCTTGAAAATGAATTTTATTAAATTGAAACAGATGTTAAAGGGATCCTTGATTAGTTGTAGTTTATTTGATAAACATATAATTTAACTGTAAAATAAAGACTGTAAAAATACTGTAGGCTGATTAGTTTTTATTATTTTTAAACTAAAAGTTTACAAATACAGCATCCTGGGTTAATGATGACATGGATAGGTCATCCCATGGATGTATTGATCAGTGGGCCCGTTCCTACAGCCTGAGGAGGGGTCGAGAGCTTCAGTAGACTTTTTACCCTTAATGATTTTTTGGAGAAGTCCTGTGCTGACCGCTCTCTGAGATTTGTGAACAACTTTGACCTCTGAAAGCTGTCTGACAAAATGCCCCTTCAAAAATGTCTAGACTGTCCCTTTATTTACAACAGCTAGACTTAGTAAGTTTTGATATCTTTAAAAGAAAAATCTGCTTGAATTTGTAAATAATTTATTTAAATAATGTCTCACTTCAGCTCTGTCTTTAAAGGGCATCTGAAAATGGGATAAATAAGATTTGTTAGTTTCAATTTTTAAGACTAAAGCTGAAAAGTGTGAGAACATTAAAGCAAATTGACTGCTTTTTTGTTGCAATCTTACAATGTTTTTTGTATTTATAGAAGCCCTTATGAAATTACACTGTTTCGAAGTAATAGCATATCCCATCTTTGAGATTAATGGTTTATGTGTTTTATGTTTTATTCATTTTTCATTGTGTAACTTAATGCCTCTTTTATACAGTTCAAAATCAATTCAGTGATTCAACCGTAATGGTCTCACTAATCAATAGATCAGCAAAAGATGCAGAACATGCAGAGATGATCTCAGTGAGCTGCTTGCATCAGGATAAATGAATCAGAGGCAGAAAAAAAATCAATGAATAATACAAAGATGTTCATAAATAACCATGAGCGAAAACTCAGTTCTGACACTAAATGTAACCTTCAAAAATGAAATAGCACTTTTGTTTTGGCTCCTATGAAACTTATTTTACAAGTCAACAGAGAAAGGTGAATTTGTCCTGCAGGTTTCCACTGTCAGTCGTGTTAAATTACTGAGTAGCAGCTAAAGAGGAAGAAATAAAACTGTCAAAATTAACAGTTATTTAAACAATTTTATGTAAAAAAAATGCATTTACAACAATAAATGTGTTCATAAATGGCTACTTTTTTCTTATAGCCTGCTGCCATGACAGGCAAGCGATCACTGGGCTGTCTCTGTGTGTGTTAGTTTGTCTGTCTGTTAGCAAAATATCTCGTCAATCACTCAAGAGATTTTAATGAAACTCTCAGGAATTATTCAGTGCATGTACCTCTACAATCCATTAAAGGTGCAGTATGTAACTTTTCTAAAAATATATTTTTAACATATTTGTTCA
>NW_013952417.1:935880-940650 GCF_001266775.1 Austrofundulus limnaeus | reverse complement strand
CTCTTCAGCAGGTCTTTAAGTTCTGCAGAAGCCTGTCAATCACTCATTCATTTAAATCATGTGTTCCAAAACAGAGAAACAGCTAAAACATGCAGAATAGTGGGTCATGAAGACCGGAATTCAGAACCACTGCGCAGCATCGGTGTTGTGTTAGCTTGATAGCTATTTATAACTTATAGAAAGAGTGCAACATAATTTACATGTAACGTTATGACAAAAGGAGCACTTGTGTAGATAAATTATGGGCAAGACATAATAGTTAAAAATATATTGTTGATGGTTTGTTCTTACCTGTTAAAGCGCTTAGCGCTGAGCTCTGTGTGTTATGGTGTGGCTCACCTCCGGTTTACAACCGTGCGCGTTCCCGTATCTGGGCCCTGCTGTGGGGGAGGAGCCTAGGAAGGGGAGCTGAGAGCAGGGGGAGGGACTACAAGGTTGTTTCTGTTCAAAATTTTTCTAAGTTTTTGGGTTTCCAAAAAACTACATACAGCAGCTTTAAAGGGGCAATCTTATGTGTTTCTCAGGCACATATTTAAATTCTATACCATAATGAAGTAACTATGTCACCTTCAGTTGTTATTAAAATGCTGTTTATATGTTTAAATAGAAAACAAAATTGGCTTCTCGTCATATCTGTTTCTAAACGCCTTGAAATTGGCCTCTGTCTCTTTAAGAACCTCCTTCCTCTTCTGTCCCGCCCATTTCAGCACGGGGCTGTGTGTGTGTGTGTGCTCTGTGATGAGGAGCAGTGTTGCCAGGTCAGCTTATTATAAGCGACTTTGGGCTTTTTTTTTCTAAAGTCGCTTGTAAATTCCATGAGTCACAGGTTGCGGTTTTTTGGGCCTTTTTTTTTTAACGTGAGTTTCTTATTTTGGGCTTATCTTTCTTTCTCTGTTCCTGTTGAAGCAGAACACGAGTAGTGTGGGTTTTTCTCTCCCATTCCCTTGTTTCCTGGTTGTAGCTCCCACCAGAGCCCAGAGTGACGGGGAAACAAGCAGGGATGGGGCAGTGTGGTCCAGTCCGGTTCAGAACTTATGACAGGAGACTTGATACAACGCACATGCGCGCCTGCTTCTAAAACACAGTGGGGATTGGTGCACTCAATTTAATGGACTGGGACATTTTACACAGGTGGTGCACAGACAAAAAAATAAATAAATAAAACATGCTGCTTTCATTGGGATACAAGTACAGTACAGTAAAATATTGATAAGTTTTATTTTGTTTGGAATTTGCTGATTAAATTGCGTGAATTGAGCGAGAGAGAACAATACGAGCCAGAGCCAATTTTTTTGTCATAATATCAGCAAAAACTACTTCTTCACCTCTGGATATACAGTGAGTGACAAAACAGTGTGAATGAGTTGCAGTAAGTCAGGAAAATATGGGGGGAAATATAATAAAGAGTGAGGAAAAATGAGCGTACTAAAAGATTTTGGGGAGTTTTTGTTGACTGTACAAAACTGTTGACTGTATTTTGCTGCAAAATGCACTTTTCTTATGATCAGAATTTAAATTATTCAAACCATTAAAGTTGTTCATTTTTAGGGTAATTTTTATCATAATTTTCCTGTTGCTCATGTATAATGCAATAATAAATGTATGCGTTTATACAGTACTGTTACAATTGACCTTTCTTTTACACATTGTGGAGGGGGGGGGGTCGCCAGTTGGGCTTAATTTGGGCTTGTTTTCTTAGAGCTGGTTGCTTGTTTTTGTCGCGACATCTGGCAACACTGAGAGGAAGCTCGGCTTGGAGACACAGCCCAGAGGAGGAGCTGATCCCAAAAGGCGGTTCTAGGCCCAACCATTCATTTTTACTCCCCTGCCTGGCTGCCTCAGGACACTACAGGATTTTTTAAACATGCATGAATGAGTCAAACCAAGACTCTGACATGTTTTTGATGAGAGGATAGCATTACAGCATGATATAAAACTCAAAAAAGTTGGTTTTACATGATATAGCCCCTTTAATTTTTGAAGCCAACCAAATTCAAGACGGCCACATCAGCTAATTTAACTTGGGAAACCCAAAAGCTACTTTAATTGAGTCTAATTTAAATTATTGGGCTACAAAATGTTGTGGTGGTAGTTGAGAGTCATCTCCAACACTTAGACTGATAATAAATTGCACAAGATCTTTATTTACAACTTTGGCAAAGACTACCTCAGCTGAACCTCAGTCAGTTTTACAGATAATATGGTAACACTTGTGATAATGGTAGAGAGCTATTCCCAACACTAACTTTGAGCATCTACAGATTGTGCAAAAAACCTAATAAAAAGACGTAACATCAAAGGCAGCTGGTGGTATGGATCCCACCAAGTAATGCCGTTTTAACTATAAGATACGAATCAGTCAGAGCTGCTTTTCATCAAGTCAGGATCAGTTGGATTCTTCTCATCTGAAAGTTTCTTAATTTTTTTAATCATTATAAATCTGGCTCCTTTTCTTCAGCACACCATCTTTACAGCTTCATTTACCAACAGTTCAGTCCAGAACTGGGTCATAAAGTCCAACAATAACAGCAGCAAACGTTCCCACTGTTCTGAGACCAGTGCTCTTTTAATCAGCTGACCCCCGGGGCCTTTTGTAGGGGTATTGATCTCGTCCCACCAGTTTATCCAGGAGCCAGATGTTGGTGGGATTATGGAGAAAACAGACAGATTTATAGTTTAGGGAATCAGTACAAAGAACTAGATTGTGTAAAGAAACAATGCCTGTCTTGATTTACTGCTAATGGTGAAATAAAGGTGTCTAAAGGATGGTATTATAGGATTTTTGTTAACATTGTTGGGAAAGACAGTAAAGGTGATGTAAACACTCACTTTATGATGTTCTGAACACCAAAGGCAAAAGAAGCACAAACAAAATGCAAACAAAAACTGAAAAAAGAACAGGTATTTTGTTCATTTATAAACAAGAAGCAAAAAAGTTTTAATTTGTTCACTTTTCATGAGAGATTACTTAAAGGGGCAATATCATGTAAAACCAACTTTTTTGAGTAAGTTTTATATCATGTTATAATGTTATACTCTCATAAAAAACATGCCCAAAGCCTTGCTCTGACTCATTCATGCATGTTTGAGAAATCCTGCAGTGTTTTTAGGAAGCCATGCTGATTTGCAAACCGAGGTGGGGAAACGCCTTGTGGGACCAGAAACGCCCCTGGGACGTGTCTTTAAGCCGAACTTCCTCATGGCAGAGCCGCCCATGACTCCTGCAGGCTCTTGGGTGAAAGTGAAAGTGAAACCTAACTGTCTGCTGAGCTCTCAACATTAGTTCTCACTCAGTGAAGCTCTTTTCAGATTAAAAATACCTTTGAGGAAATGTATTTTCAGATACCAAGTAAACTGCATCATGGCAGCCCCCCCCACCCCCCGCACCAAAATGGGCGAGACAGAAGTGAAGGTGGTTCTTAAAGAGACAGAGGCCAATTTCAAGGTGTTTAGAAGAGGAAGTGATGAGAAGATAAGTTTATTTTCCATTTAAACAAAAAAAACAGCATTTTAATAATAGCTAAAGGTGACATAGATACTTTATTATGGTATAGTATTTAAATATATAGATACTTTATTATGGTATAGTATTTAAATATATAGATACTTTATTATGGTATAGTATTTAAAAGTATGCCTGAGAAACACATAATATTGGCCCTTTAAAATAAAGCATAAATCAATGCATCATCCCCACCTTTGGCTGTGGTGAAAACTGTAGACCCATGAGAGGAGTGGTACACCATGAACATGGGTGAACACAAGCACAAACAGCTGCTTGTGTGGCCGAACCACCAATCATCTGCTCCCCATTAATTTCCATGATTACAATACCAGTAAATCATCACTCATTGCACCTGATATTAGGCCAATGACAGCTACTGTTGCTACGATGCACTGATATGGGGTACACACTATACATTACTTAACTGCAGAGACTTCTTTGTGGGCCTCCTTCTGTTCTTCTCCACTTGGATCAGTCCAAGTTTAATGCTTTCTTTGTATCAAATGATACCATCTGATCAGAATTATGAGCCCAGTCTGTTGTTAATGGGCTGAACCAGGAGAACTTCTGCTTTGTCTTAAGAGCAGATCAGGAACTCTATTTACCCTCAGAGTATCGTTTGCTTTAAGTTATCTCACTTTGCCTTTAGAAGAGCTTTGAGGAAACATTGCTTTGCCCATTGTGGTAATAAAACGAAAAGACTGTGTTGTAAACAGATTTCAAGCAGGTCCAGCAGGACAGGCCTTGTGTAGTCATTGACCTGGTCTGGTTTAAGCTGTAAGACTGGTTGAAACCTGTTTGTGGTGTCTGTTTCACTACAGCTGCACTATGAAAAACTTTTGGGTGTCGGTAATTCTGAGTGGATGTGTGAAGAATATTACACCAACTGAAACAGAGTGTTTGCTTTGTTACTCTGAATGTTGTTTTGTTTTAGTTGGTTCCACTGAGGGCCTGCAGTGTGTGGGTTGGCTGGTCCCCATCAGTGATGCTGTCCAGGAGGACCACTTCCCTTTATAATTTGCCTCCCTGCAGATAAGCCTGATCTACCCTGGATCTCAACACAATTTGGTTTCAGAAATTTTAAGCTTTTATTTAATAATTTAATTTTAGTTTAAAAAATCATTTTTATGGATTGAGCATCATCTTTTTTTTTCTTTTGTGGTACAACACACCTACAGCGGGTAAAATAAGTATTGAACACGTCACCATTTTTCTCAGTAAATATATCACTAGAGGTGCTAATGACATGAAATTTTCACCAGATG
>NW_013952417.1:928427-929642 GCF_001266775.1 Austrofundulus limnaeus | reverse complement strand
ATCTTGCACAGACCACATCCACTCACGTGAAGAGCGATGTAACATCAAAAGAGACCATAGTTTCATCCGTCTCCATGATGACATCCCTCACCTTGTCAACAAAGTCCATAGTGTTCTGTATGTGATGTTCTGAGCTGCCAACTAAAGGACCAAGTATAGACGTCAGATATTTAGAAACATTGTAAGTGACAGAGTTGATCATGCTGACAATGGGTCTTACCGGTACATCCTGTTTGTGTAACTAAATGTTTGTGTAACTAAACTAAACTAAATGTGTAACTTCTCACCAAGTTTAAAAGTAATTTGTCTAAAGGACCAAAAACTCTTGGTTTCAATCAAGGATAGTTTTTAAATGACTAGCACTGATGGGGGTTTTGTTATTAAATGACCTGCTGCACAGAATAAAGGCACTTACAAAAGTTTATTTTCCTCTCTGTCTCATTTTTCTCAATATCTTTCACAGCAGTGAATCAAAATATGAACAGTAGGCAGAAAAGATGTTAGAAAAAATAAGCATGAATGAACAGTTGGAAAGATAAGTAAAGATTACTTTATTTGTTTTCATACCACAGTTAAGAAAACAGTAAAAATACATTTTCAAGTCCTAAACACATTTCTACAAAGCTCTGACTGCATTTGTCAAAACCAGGAGCAATTTTCTCACTGATCCTTTGAAAACAGCAGCTCAGCACGACGCTCAGCTCAACAGTAATATGAAAGAGTGTCAGTTGAATAAACAGCAGCTCACTGAGAATCATACAGGCTAATCTGTACTGGATTAGTGTTAGTAATCCTTAATTTATGGGAAAAACAGTTTGAACACTTGGATGTCTGGGCAAAATTGGTGTGTACGGATTCCCTGGGATGAAGATAAAGTTAGTGTTTGTTTTTCTGGGAGGTTCCATACAGGATGTTTCTAGTGTTTCTGAAGTAACTCGAGGAAAAATAAGCTAAAATTTCTCATTTTATATTCTCACATCAATAAACAGCTGCTGGCAGTGACCCAGGCAGGGCTGTGTGTGTGTCTGTATGTGTTGGGGGGGTGTTTCTGGTAACATTTGGGGGCAATTTTAAGACAAAAATCTTACATTTGGGGACAACTGGTGCATTTGGGGAAAAAAAGTGAGTCCCCTTTTGGTTTAAATGCCATTGGTGGGTTGGGTTTAGGACCAAGGTGCAAATTGAGTTTAGGTTAGTTTTAGGGTCAGGTAGGTG
>NW_013952417.1:922083-927997 GCF_001266775.1 Austrofundulus limnaeus | reverse complement strand
CTTTCCCACAACGAGTTCCCAGTGAAGACCACCACCATTCTCACACATGTGAGGAGACACTAAAACAGCTGGCATGATGGGAAACTAAAACTGAAAATATAGAGGGGGACTGCATCTAGCTAAACCAACATTCATATGATTTACACTTTATTGATAAAGTATTTTCAGCAAAAAGGCTGCATGGATGCTGGAATTATTTATACTATTAGCAAAGCTATAGCTTTAAATAGCAAAACAAGTGGTAAAACTTAAATCTAAAACTAAAACTGTAGATCAGCACTTGCAGAATATCTAAAATCTAAAATGAGTAAACAATAGCTACACTAAACAAAGCAAAAAATAGTAATAATAACAGGAAAATAATAGCAACAGCATTGAGTCAGCATTCACTTAAGATATTTTTGTTTTGCTCATGTTTAAGTTTAAACTACATTTAGAGAAGTGGTCTCCACAGTCTTGTTTTGTGGGAGGAGTCAGGACATGATTGGCCTGTTTGACTTTTGTGGGTGTAGTTTGTGAAGATGTGCTGTGGTTGATTGGATTTACTTTATTATTATTATTTTTTTTTTTTGGGTGGGGTTTGAAGAAGCTGAGGGCAGCTAGGAGTAGCTCGGTTCAAACAGCCAGGAAGCATCCATATTTTTAAAATAAATATAATAATTTTAGTCAGAACCCGAGACAGGAAGGTGCTAGCTACACAAAATTTGAATGCAGTGCATGTGGAGGAACGTGTAATAATTCAGCTCGGTCAAAACAGCCTGTAAAAAATCTCTACAAATGAATGTGACTTGATATTAGTCATAACTTGAGACAGAAAGGTGCTTGCCCCACACAATTTGAAGTCAAAAAATTATGTTCAAATGTTCACAGTAATTTTACTGTTATCATTACTTCCTCTACTAAGTTGTTCCACAAGGCAATTACATTTTTTTACTAAAAAGTTATATTTTGGTTTCCTTTCACAGCTCTTTGGTCTTGGTTGAGTTTCGAAAGTCACCCATAAAACACAAGCAAATAATACCATTAACAATTTCACATACACAAAATAACACAATTACACCTGGATTTCATCAGTTTAACCACAAATTCTAAACACTGAAATCTGGACTCATCCTAACCACTGCCTAATAAATCTATATCTAACCTGGATTTTCTGTACACCTAACCAAACAATTTAAAAAACCTCACACAATCCGCAGTCGACAGCTGGAGTCCCCAAAATTCATAACTGAAAATCCTGTGATTGTCAGCTAATTTATATGAGCCCAGCCAAAATCTGCCTGAGTCTGTGGACAAAGACCAACATACAATTCACGTAGACAGACGAGCAAACCCACAACACAAAAAGACATACTATTTGCATCAGTCCAGATTTAATAATTCAATTCTAGCCAGTCTTCATAATACGGAGCCCGCGAGGGGACACGGGGGGATTTTTTTTCCTTTTGCGTTCCCTCGCAATACTTTTGCGTTTGGTCTCAGATGCGGGTTTGAAATAAGCATTTTAAAATATTTTCAAAATAAGTCTGGCACTTTGGAGAAAATCCAGGACTTGATCATATATCCCCTCTGGCCTGGGAAAGTCTCAGAGTCCTCCAGGACGAGCTGGAAGGTGTCGATGGGGAGAGCGGGGTCTCTTTGCTGCTGCCACCGAGACCTGATCCCGGATAAGCGGCGGAAAACGGACGAACGGACAATTTATATTGTCATTCTAAATTATAACATTTAAAATTATAACTCTAATTCAAGCAGAATAGCCTATTGTCAACATAATTATGGAGTGTAATTTATTTTCAACTCAAATTACCTCCAAACTAACAAAATATAAAGTTATTAGGGAGGAAAACCCGTCTGGATAACAGCAGACTGACTGCTCATAAAATATACGACAGGTCTGGACCACTCGTAAATTTTGTTCGTATCTGAAAAAAATCTTAGAATACGAAAACATTGGTGAATGCCACAAATTCTCCTAAATCACTCGTACGCACAACTTAAGAACAAATCTGTGCGTACGAACGGTTCTTGCATGAGGCCCAATGAGAGCTTCATTCAGCCATGCATTCAGTACAGTCATTTATTCACCGCTCGAAACAGCTTTCGTCTTCAACATGCTGAGCTAAATTAGCACCCGCTTCGTCTTTACCACACAATGCTAACTTAACACTAGCTTCAGCCAAGCTAACGGCTAGCACAGTGTCAAACTTGAAGTAACTACACAACATGGCCCACAAAATTATTATTATTACGAGGAACAAGCAAATTAAGTTTGCTCACCTCCAATTTTCCGGAGCTGGACCGCCCTGAGTAGACATCTCCAGTCAAGGTAGGCCGCTAAAAACTAGGCCGCATCCCTCGATTGTCCCTCACATCAAGCTCTCACAAACTGGAATGTCGGGGTCATCGAACTGAAAGAAAATTTTGTTAAGCGTGCTTGTTTACCATTTTGTGTACTTGAACCACACCGTGAATGCACCAATGCATGGAAATTGAATGTGAAAGAGTTCATACAATCCACACAGAGCAGCTCTGCTCTGAGCAGAGTCTCTGTAACACACTGACAACTTATTTTTACAATAATAATGATTTGACCTTATAATGTACATCTCTTCCTGGTCACATACCTGGAGGTGTTACGTCAGACATCAGGACATCTCATTTTTGTTTAGACCAGGGGTGCCCAACCTTTTTTTGAACCAAGAGCTACTTTTGAAGTCGGCAGTTTTCCGAGAGCTACTCGTCCAGTCTCAGCATCAAAAAACGTATTTTTTCGTCTCCCTACTCCTCACTTCTTTAAAGTAAATAAAACAGAAAGTAATGTGTAGCTAGTTTTATTTAATTTAAAGTTTTGTCAAACAAACCTATCTACTTAAACATATGTTTACCTACAAAAAAAGAAAAGATTAAATCCTTACTTAACTCCTGACAAAGAAACAGAAAAGTGAACAAAACAAAAAACTAAAGTCAAAGCACACAATATAAAACTCTCTCGTTTATACTATTGCAAAAAAGTGACTTAGGTTGGTGCAGCTTCACATACCTCCAACAACTATTTCAAACTTCAATCTGCAGCATGCAGGATGGTGTCATCTGTAGGTGTTGAAGAGCTCAGTCCCTCACTGGTCCAGACTGCCGGCTCCAGACCATTCAAAGAGTTCCACCTGGTTCACCACCTATAAACAAGACACACACACACAGCCACGCTAGGTACGGAAAACAAGGGCACACCCAAACTGCAAAATAAATAAATAAATAACACAAAGGTGCCAGTCAGTGTATAAGACACTAGTCTTGTCTAAAATGTCATAAAAAAACAACATACAGACATATTGTGACAAGTCTAGAGGAGACAACTTTTATGCAAGCTATATAAAAATAATGTATAAATAAATAATGTAAAAAATGTATGTCTACCTTTGTGGGACTTCTGACACTGAGAGGAGGCCAGGGTCTCATAGGCAGGCAGAATGAGGTGGTTGAGGTGTAAGCAGGTCTCCAGATGATCATCAGTCTTTGTGAATCTGTTGTTGGACTTGATGATTTTCATGTGAGAGAAAGCAGACTCCAGAACTCTCCATCCATGTGTCTTGTTGCTCTGGATTTGATCCCAATGTCATTTTGCAGTGTCAAAACTTAATTTTCAACTCAGAGCAGTCCAGACTGAAACACGGACACGAATTTGGACACATCCATCCATCCTGGTGGACAACTGCACGTCTTTATAGCAGCCACAATCTCATTTTTATTTTTAAAATCAAGGAAAAGCACGTCTGCAGCATCAAACTCTTCTTTCATAACTTCGTCATTGCTGAAAGACGTGTGTTGAGGCAGGTACGGGGCTGCATTAGCATAGCAGCCTTACCTTAGGAGGGGAAATCTGCCTCGTAGCGTCTGTGCATTATTTTGAAAGAAATGCTGTTCCACGTTATCCTTTTTGGACAAGCCAAGGCAGCGCTCGAATTACATATGAGTCCTCTTCCCACTCCAGGTGAAAATAATACGTTTTATTTGCTTGCTAGCTGTCTTTCATTCATCATTTTTTTCCGCCTTGCTGCCATGTTTTAACACATGACCCTAATCTCGCAAGACCATGTTTGGAGTGCTGTTTCACAGCACCCAAAACTTGCGAGACTGGAGCGCGTTCAAGAATGCAATGTTAAACAAATGTTGCAAAGAGCGCTTTGAAGACTGCAATGTTAAACAAATGTTGGGAAGAGCGCGTTTAAAGCTGCGATGTTAAACAATGTTGCGTTCTACAAGCTCTGTGATCCATTGCTCCGTGAGCTACTGCTAACCAGCTAATGATCTACCGTTAGATCCCGATCTACTGGTTGGCCTGGCCTGGTTTAGACTAAAGAAAGAACACATGATAACACACACCAACTCTTATTCTGTTATGACCTTAAAGACTGCAATGATCAGAAAGTATAAAATACTATACTGCATCTAACATTCAATTAATCAGTTACAAAATTTCCTTCAGTGTCTTTTATGAAGATAACGAGGTCAAACAGGTGCCATTAATACAGGTAACGAGTGGAGGACAGGAGAGCTTTTTAAAATAGAAGTGATAAGTCTGAGAGCCAGAAATCTTGCTTGTTTGTRGGTGACCAAATACTTATTTTCTGCCATAATTTATAAATAAATTCTTTAAAAATCCTACACTGTGATTCCCTGGATTTTTTTTTCTTTTCTCATTTTGTCTCATAGTTGAAATGTACCTCTGATGCAAATTACTGACCTCTCTCATTTTTCTAAGAGAACACGCACATTCAGTGGCTGACTAAATTCTTTTTGTCCCCAATGTACTGAGTGATGGTTGGGGTGCAAGATCTTTGTTTAAAACTTTATTATTAAGTGTTGGACTCAACCTTGTTTGTCTGTTGAGAACTATTGAGAAATCAGAAAAAAAGGCTTTACCTCTGTAAATTTCACAGTTATCGAGTTAAATCTGGCTGAGACGTATTTCAAGCATGTACTGTTTAAAAATTTGCCATTTAATTTGGTCTATTTAATATGCGTGTCTGTTAGGAAAACATTCACAGAACAAACAAACCACAGAAAACAGTTTAATGAAAATTTCAGAATGTATTAATTGAGGGAACATTTACACTGAATTATTTTGTTTTATCAGCCACAATCAATTAACTTTAAAAAACACGAAAATTACTGTAATTTAGTCTTTTAATTTTTATAGATGTCTATATAAATATGGTTAACAAGTTAGCTCAGACTGATGATTAAATATATGGGGTGCCGTTTCTAAAGTTACACAGTCAAAAATTAGCACCAATATTTTTGTTTTATTTAGCCATTTATAAGAAAAAAAGAACAGATTTATTTTTCAAAGTCAGTTTTTCACCATATGATTCATATATTTATAAATGTCATAGTTTATAAACTAAATATTTAACTTGTGACTTAAATTTTTAGTTTTGAGCTAAATATTTAGCTTGCAACTTAGATATTTAGCTAGCTACCTAAATATTTAGGTTGCAACTGAAATATTTAGCTTGTGACTTAATTAATTAGTTTTGAGCTAAATATTTAGCTCGTGACTTAAATATTTAGCTTGTGACTTAAGTAATTAGTTTTGAGCTAAATATTTAGCTTGTGACTTAGATATTTAGCTTGTGACTTAAATATTTAGCTCGTGACTTAAATAATTAGTTTTGAGCTAAATATTTAGCTTGTGACTTAGATATTTAGCTTGTGACTTAAATAATTAGTTTTGAGCTAAATATTTACCTTGCAACTTAAATATTTCCCTTGCAACTTAAATATTTAGCTTGTAACTTAAATATTTAGCTTGTGTCTTAAATATTTAGCTTGTAACTTAAATATTTAGCTTGTGACTTAAGTAATTAGTTTTGAGCTAAATATTTACCTTGCAACTTAAATATTTAGCTTGCAA
>NW_013952417.1:915715-922073 GCF_001266775.1 Austrofundulus limnaeus | reverse complement strand
CTGCAACCTAAATATTTCGCTAGCAACCTAAATATTTCACTTTAATATTTAGCAAGCTACCTAAATATTTAGGTTGCAGCTTAAATTTTTAGCTAGCAAGTTAAATATTTAGCTAGCCACCTAAATATCTAACTTAAATATTTAAGTTGCTAGCTAAATATTTAGGTAGCTTGCTAAATATTAAAGTGAAATATTTAGGTTGCTAGCGAAATATTTAGGTTGCAACCTATATATTTAGCTCAAAACTAAATATTTAAGTCACAAGTTAGATATTTAACTTGTTAACTAAATATCTAATTTGTAATTTAAATATTTAGTTTATAAACTATGACATTTATAAATGTATGAATCATATGGTGAAAAACAGACTTTGAAAAATAAATCTCTTCTTTTTTCTTATAAAAGGCTAAATAAAACAAAAACATTAGTGGTAATTTTTGACTGCGTAACTTTACAAACGGCACCCCATATAAATATTTCTATATCTCTCTTTCTATATAATTGTTCTGTCAGTAAATCTATTTGATGCACAGAGATTTGATTTATTCCTATGTTGCACATTAAGCAGTAGAATTATTCTTATCGTCACTTCAAACACAGTGATGTTTGCTCTGTTTCATAATCTCAGTTTCTGCCTGTGTTGATGACAGCAGCTCAGTGTTTCTGCTGATTAATCAAAGAGACAAACAGAACAAGATGTTGCTCTGTCACCATATCAGGATATTTATCCTGACTGACGCACACGTGTTTGTGCTTAGTGAGTTTTTGATTGGCGTGAGTATTATTATATTTTTCTTTTTATATAAACAGCAAAAAGCAAAAGTATGCAGCTGCTGCTTTTATGAAGTGTCTGTTCCCATGGCAGCAGCTGCCTAAACATCAGCCTCTCTCTGGAAGATGATGGGTTTTTAGACACATGCTGTCACGTTTACATCAGAGAAACCTGTTGGTTTCTTATGAGCCACAACAACGCAGAGCTGCACAAAATGACATCTAATGTTTTATAGTTTCCTGAAAAACAAGAATGTCTGAACGAGACTGGATCTTAAAGAAATACAAGGAAAAAAACACATAAAAAATAAGTTTTATAATTCCAAAATGAAACAGTTTTACCAGACAAGATGCTTTAAAAGGATTTACGATGTTACAAAGCTGAAAAAACAAAGTTGCTGCTTATTATGTGGAGGAGGAACCTCTGAGAGACCAAACAGACCAGAGCAGAGGTGTCAAACCCAACAAGTCTGCCACATTCCTGAGGACCAGTGGGTCCTGGCTTGTTTTTACAAATGTTCCTACGAGAAAGTAAATCTCCTCTGTTTGTTTGTCACAGGAGGACAGAGGAGGAGGAGGTTTGGGTTTGTATGTCTGATGAAGGTGTTGAACCACCCGGTGCTAACATTAAAATCATGACAGAAATACATCCAAACAGTGAAACTGCATCGTCAAAGACTGCTGTGGAAATATTTTTTGTCTTTCTTTGCACTTTTTGTGAAACTTTTCTCTTCATTTTGACCCCGTTTGTGTCTCTGGATCATTATCAAGAACGTCCTGCTTTTTTCTGGATTAACTTAAGGAATTCAGAACCAGGGTGTGAAAATTCACCCACTTGTGTTAAACCAGCACAAAGTGACTCCTGTCACAGCTACATGACAGTGTCTTTGACTGATCAGGGCTCTTTTTAGTGTGTCTGTTGGTTTCACAAAATGTTAGCAAACGTTTCTAATTTTAATAAAATAAGACCCTAAATTCTTTAAGGAATATATTTTATGCAGATATTTATCACATCTTCTTTGGAGCTACAGCAAAAACACAAATAACTTTAAAAGAATCTGCACTCGTTGGAAACATGGCTCCTCAGACAACTATATAAAAATATAGATAACTCAGCTTAAAACACACACAACTTCAAATCATTTCAACTGAATCCTGCTGAAACCTTCCTTTTGCATCAATTGTGCATTTATAAAGCATGTAAATAAGTACAGTCACAAGAGTTATTGTTCCTTTTGGATTAAACTAATAGCTTCAACTATAATCGCATATACTCTAAAGTCATAAACAACTTGAAAGATGAAGTGGTTATTTCAAAAGATTTCTTTAGGCAGATATTTTACTTTATTATCACCCAAAACAGAGTTGTAAAGTAACTAAGTACAAATAATTTGTTACAGTACTTAAGTAGAAATTTTGGTTATCTGTCCTTTACTTGAGTAATTATTTTTCAGCGTACTTTTTACTTTTACTCATTACATTTTTACACAATTATCTGTACGTTCTACTCACTACATTTTTTAAAAAGGTAAGAAGTAGAAAGTCATTACTCCTATTTTATTCTGGGTTATTATTTTTAAAAAATACTATCCTGATAAATTGTGTCTCCTGGATAGAGTGAATTTAATTGTGGTTGGATGAGAAGTATAAATATATACCATTCTGACACACTATTAGCTTGTACACAACCCATCACAGCTGCACGCTGTAAGTAAAAATATTTTTTGAGAAGTCACCTCCCAATAAATGTCATTTTGGAAAATCTAACTGCTCACTTTTACTCAGTACTTTTACTTTTAATACTTAAGTAGATTTTGTGTCAGAAGTTTACTTTTGATACTTGAGTACAAAAAATATCAGATACTTTAAGACTTTTACTCAAGTAACTTTTTTAGAGAAGACTTTAACTTTTACCAAAGTACTTTTATGATAAAATACTTGTACTTTTACTCAAGTATCACTTTGAGATACTTTATACAACACTGACCCAAAGCCATGAAAGAAAATCAGATCTAATCAGATACAGATGGATAAACTGGTCCTTTGTCATTTAAAGTGAAATAAAAAGTTTCAGATTTGCTAGTTCTCACTGGCTACGTTCACACTGCAGRCAAATCCGACCCAAATCCGATTTTTTTTTTTGACCCATCTGACTCATATCCGATTTTTTTTTGACAGTCTGAACGAGACAAATCCGATTTTTTCAAATCCGACCCAGGCCGTTTCAGTATGTGGTTTTAAATCGGATACATATCTGATGTTTTCAAAGTGACTGCAGTGTGAACGCTCATGTCACATCCATCTGACTTTTTCATCAGGGAGGAGGAGGTGAAGGATCGATAAGACACCAACCTCAAGTCTCGCTGTTTAAATTTGTAGCTCCATGTGTTTACAGCTCCAAAACACAAGTCCAGTTGCTTCATCTTTTTACTTTTCATTTTCCACGTAGATAGTAAGATAATAATAATGGTCCAGCCTGGGTCACGGAGAGTATCGATCCTAAAGTTCGATACTCGGTCGATACTTTTTTCCAGCTTGTAGTTTTGTTCAAAAAAAAAAAAGCTTCACTGGAGCATCCCGGTCAGAGGCAGGTTCAGATATAAACACTGAAATAAAGAAGCAGGTCAGATAATTATTTAATTGGCTCTGATTAAACAACAACTTCTGATTCGATGCGCAAAATGTAGCATCCATGCTAGCTCTGTAAACAAACAAGCCGGCTGATGAGACGTCACGTTTTTTACTGCGCATGCGTGTCACATCAGTGCTGTGTAGCGTTCACACAGGGGTCTGATGCAGGTCACATTTAAAATGTAATGTGAACGTTCACACAAAAAGATCTGATTTTTTTCAAAAAGATCGGAACTGAGCATTAAGACCTGCAGTGTGAACATGGCCACTGTAACATCCCTTGTTCCATATCCACAATCAGCCTATCAGCCTTGCCACACCCTCATTACAATCACTTCTCATCCATTTCACCTGCTTCCGCAGTATTTAAGCTCCACTGCCACAGTCCCAAGCCTGATCTCCTGTTCATGACCCCAAGCCTGAATCTCGACTCTCCGACCTCGCCTGCCCCTCGTCTACTTCTGTTCCTGCTTCTGACCACTGGCTTTTGACTACGTTATTGTATCCTGGACCTCGCCTTGTGGATCTCATTTTGGTATTGTCATCGGCTGTCCGATTACACGGTTCTGACCCATGCCTCCCTTATAGATATCCAACTCAAGCCGGACCAACGGACCACGAAAATCAGACTCCTTACCTGGATCAGCCAAGCCTCCTCCTACAGCCCTGAAAGGTCAGTCCTCTTTGTTTTTCACCACAATCCTGGTTCTGTGCTCATTAGCTGCGTTTCCATTGCAAATGTGCGCAAAACTTTTTCGATATTCTGTTAATGTCGAAAAACACAATTTCGCAACTGCGGTGTTTCCATTAAGTAGGAAACGCTATTAAAGTCACGCGTGAATACGTTTGTTCTCGCGATAATTCATCACAAACATGGCGGCGATGGATGTAAACACATAGCATGTTGCTACCACGACACTAGCGCTCATCATCAGAGGAGACGTCAGCGTCTTGTCCAGGCTTTCGAGTGACAAGCCGCTTATACTTGGGAGCAGCTACGTATGCTGCGTTTTGGGGAAAATGTAGTCGATGAGTTTAATACTTTCTTTTACTACATTGGTGATTTTACTACTACTTTTACTTCCTGTTGTCTTCTTCTTCGTTGTCTTTTCACCAGTAGAAACAGCCGGTTGTTGATCTTGTGACTCCCGTGATGCAAATAGTGTTTCCATTGCAGTTTTGCAAAATACGTCAATTTCAATACGGCCGAAAAACCACCTCCTCCTAGCGCAAAACCATTTTGTCAAAAAACGTATTTTTTTCGAAATTGACATGTTTCCATTGAGAATTTATTTGCAAAATTCTAATTTGCGCATTTTAATGGTCAATGGAAACACAGCTACTGTCCTCTTCTCCAGGAAGTGCCACCCAGTGGTCCCGACTCCGATCCAGTCAATGGTTTTAAAATAATAAAATCTTTAAACCTTTACAGTTTCTGTGTTCAGAACCCATCACATGAACCTTGTCACTCACTTAATGATACTGATATTAAAACAAGACATACTTAATGTCAGAAACACTTAGACAATTAGCAGTAAGAGGTGAATTTTAGAATAGAACAGCCTTTATTGTCCCACCGAGGGGAAATTCAGGTGTCACAGCAGCAGCCGTACAGAGGCTCACACACTAGTTAGTTATTTATGAAAGTAGTTCAGACATCTTCAAAAAAAAGACAAAAGTGCAAATATAATAAACCTGGCCCAGGTTTGAATACCTCATAATAATGGTGGATGGAAAATATTATGCCTGTGGCTTAAGACGTTTGTTCAGAAAGTAATAAATGAGCATTAATTCTACTTTTTTTATGCAATGCTAAAGTTTGTGTATTTATTTGATCACTTTGGAGCTTTAACTTTTTTTATTTGAGTCTTTGCACGGCTCTTTAATATACAAACCAGCTCTACTCAACAAGGAATAAACATTATGGCAGGCATTGCACAGGAGCTGAATGAGCCTAAAATCTCCAAACAGTGAGAGTGTTAGGAAAACTGCTGCTCCTCATCATCATCTTTTCAGTTTAATGCCAGAGATTTTTTTTTTACCAAAAGCCTTACAGACACACACACAGCATCCAAGCTGCAACCAGACAAACAAGCTCTTCTTTTTGGAGATGTTTTCAAGCTTCCAGCATCCAGGGCTGAAACTGAGCTCAGTTTTTAGTTGTTCATCCTTTCCCTCGTTCTGGTCTCCTCCTCAGTGGTGCCTGCAGAAATTTTTTCAGGGGAGGCCACTGGGGGTGGGGGGCGGGCACTGAAGAACTAGGGGTGGCACACCAAGACTAATATCTATGACAGAAAATTTATGATGTGTTTGTAAAAATGACAAATTGAAAACTATGGCAATATAAAGCTATGGATTTTGTCAACAGATGTTCATTTTGCAATTTCACAAATAATATCACTGATTTTATGACATTCAGAGACAAAAACAAGAGTAAGTATTTGTAATGTTGAGGGGACCCACTTCCTCCCCCAGAACATTTTTAAAGAAGTAAATGCTATTTCCTGAATTCTGGTGTATTTTAGCAGCTTGTTAAACAGATTTTTACCTACATAGGAAAACACTTAATGTGAGTTTTGTATAGGTAAAATGAAATGAATTCATTTGTTAAACAAAAGAAACAACACAGGATGAACTAATGTTTTATGGTAAATGTGGGGTTTAAATGAATTAAATTTTAAATTTGACGGGGACAGTTCCCTTCAAAAATGATTGTCATTTTATTTAAAAATGTCAAAATACACGTTTTAAAGACATTTACAAGGAACAAGCTTTTTAAAATTTCAAGGCATCACCTCTTCTATGTATGTTAAAAATTTTATTTGCTTGTTGATGTTTACTTTTGTGAAGAAAAACTGTGATTATAAAACCCCAAAACTGGAAATAAAGACTAAAATAAAACAAGCACAATTAAAAACTACATCTATAGTGCTATCCCAAATTATTAAGTTATTTG
>NW_013952417.1:913679-915274 GCF_001266775.1 Austrofundulus limnaeus | reverse complement strand
GGCCATGCCCCACCCCCCACCCCCCGTCGGTGCCCCTGCTCCTGCTGCATGGGCAGTGCATATTGCTTCCTATGTAAAGGCAGTTGGTGGTTTCTTTAGATAGGTTTGCTGTTATGTTTGTTATCAAAATGCAATTACAGAAAAGGTGTGCCCACTTTTAGCTCTGTGCGGTGAAGTACCATGATTAACATGTTCTTCAACTGGTTCTCTGTGCTCAGCCCAGACACCTAACCTAGATGGTTTGGTAGGAGTAGCTATGTTCAAACAGTCCTGACGGTTATAGATAGGCATGTCCACAACTGATCAGTGTGCGTAAGTGTACAGTGTGTGTTCTTGTAAAAAAAAAATAGATGCGCTTAAAAAAAATCGTAAGCATCTTATTTAAATGCATGCTAAATCTATCACTAGGTCGGACATGTGCATGTAAATTTAATTCAGCTTTTAAAGATCAGTGACAGATTAACTGCCAGAGCTGCAGTATTGCTGGTCTGCAGAGTAAAACAAACTGCTAATGGTTCTGTGAGCTGAGAGATTAGTTAAGAAAAGCTGTTTGTATCTGTATTCCTGCACTCCGTATTCTAAAACTCTTTATTGGATTAGTCATGAAACCAACTCCAGCTCTCATTTTTCCTCATTTCTTTTGTTTTATTTCACAATCAGTTAACTGACTGATATAAGAACAATTACCTGAGCAGACTGCCTCCCAGGGAGCTGCTGAGCTGCAGGCTTTTCTAATGAATGTAATTTAAGTGTTGTAGAGGATGGAGTTTCATATTGGTGATGGATGATGGTGTGTGCAGGCCTATTTTCTGTTGTGGTGGAGGTGTATTAATCATTATTAAAGGCAGCTTAAATGCTTTCCCTATGCACCAAGGTGATTTAAGCTCCTGGGTGCACGGTGTGTGTAACACCAGCAGACCTGCGGCTGGTGGTTTCCATAATGAAGCACTTACTCAACCTGCTGCCAAGAGACTGCAAGGTCATGATAAGCTGTTACAGTCAGCATGGAGCAGTTTATGGGCGTGCTCAAGGGCACAACACAAATAAATAAATAGAGTGACAGGCAAACTCAAAGACTTCAGGACTAAACTCCACTTACCAAACTACTTGCAAAGAGTACCTGTTACTAAATACTCTCAGCTACTACCACATCAAACTTTAGCTCAGTATCTTTAAATTAAACCAAGTTAAAGCAACTGTACAAGTGACTGAGTTAAAGCCATTTTTGTGTTTGCTAAGATGAATTGGCTCTGATGGACATTTTGAATTGGGTTAACTTTTTCTAGTTATTGCTTATTAAGGACAGTACAGTTACTAATCATCTAATTGAGGCCTGTTCTCACCTAAATTTATAATAAAAAACATGGATATATACATGGAGACCCTGCATCCTATACTGACATTGGGTTTCTGGACCTCAAATTTTCACTCTGTTCAGCTTAGACCAGTGGTTCATTTTCAGAAAGGCAAGCTTCTAAATTATTATTTTTTAATTCAATGATTGACAGATAGATAGATAGATAGATAGATAGATAGATAGATAGATAGATAGATAGATAGATAGATAGATAGATAGATAGATAGATAGATAGATA
>NW_013952417.1:909684-911584 GCF_001266775.1 Austrofundulus limnaeus | reverse complement strand
CTGTAATTCTGAGTGTTTTATGTGCTGCAGAACAGGAACCTGCTGTAAAACAGCAATTATGCTGAGTCAGGCTTGATTTTTAATAATTTTTTCCTGTTAAATAAATAAATCAAATCAAACAGTCATTGCTCAGTGAGATACTGGCTTAACCTCTAGTTTTGTCTGTATTTTTGTTCTCGACCTGTAAAAATGCCCAGATCAGATGCACACATTGCTTCTGTTTGTTGCATATTGAGCTTATTTTTGTCCCGAGGATAACAGAGAACCCTACACAAATCCTTTCTGCCACTCACAGATGGCACACACACTTTCATGTTCACACACACAGATCGAGCGAGGAGAGAATAGAAGCTCCCATTTTAAAAGGACAGTGAAATCTTCAAGGTAAATATTCAAACAGAATGTGACTTTATTAGCTTAGCTCGCAATAATTAGATCATGCACAAAGCAGCAAACTCAAACACAGCAAGAGGCATCAAGAGACGCTGCTGGATTTGAGCCTAATCAGCATAAGTATCAGTAACTCACTATGATGCTGATGGTGAGGGAGAAAATAGAGCGTTGGTGGAAAAAAGAAATTACCTCAACATGAAAGGCAACATCATTTTGTTGTCTTTACAAGGAGCCATATGGGTTTAGTTGGAAATGCCAAGATCACTGCAGCTTCTTTCCAGAAAATACTTCATTCTTTATTTTTACGTTAATAAATGTGGGGGACAAAAAGGGTCAGGTTATAAATGCAATGTAATTAAAATAGCTTGGATTTGATCATAGTGGCCACAAAATACTATCCTGAAATGATTGTTGGATAAGATTAATCACAGACAACGGATGCTGGATAAGGGCTTTCATATCAGCAGCAGCAAGCCACTTTCAGTTTTGAGAACTAATTAGGAGAAACAGTGTGCAGTCTCTGCAGACTGATGCTGCTTTAAGGAGGTTTTGTGTTAATTATTCTACTGCAGAAACATTTTATTCAGATCACTTTCAGGATTCGTGACATCCATTAATCAATCCATCCATCCATCACCTTAACCCGCTTCTTCCTTTCAGGGTCACAATACATGAACGCTAGCTAACTGGTTTTACATTTCTGTAACAGGTGTCAGCAGATAGTTTGTAATTCACTGATGATTCAAACTGTTTCCTGGAACTCCTGGTGCTTTTAATACAAGAAGTCTTTCTCCAAGAGGACTATGAGGAACTGGAAAACACAACAGGTTCCACAGAACAGCATTAAGCTCGACAACAGGGTTAGCGTTTAGGTTTCACAAAAATAAAATACAACCGTCAATATTCTCAATGTCTGTTTGAAAATTGAATGACCAGAAAGTACAAGGACCGATATCACATATATGCACACAGACACATGTAGGACAAAGTTTTGTCTGCTCTAACAACAGTTACAATAACAGAGAGAAGGGTGTTTCCTGTGCCACTCACATATTTTAAGCATGAAGGAGCAAAACCAACAACATCCCTGGTCTGAAGGAACATCAGTGTGTTTACTAGTTTGATCATGCTGACACTGCAGGGTTGCCAGATAAACAGAACAATACATTTTTTTGCTACCTCCTTTTTAATTATTTTTTTGCATGTTTACAATTGTTTAAACCTGTGATTTTTTTTTTGTTTGTTCTTTCCAATAAACATTAAAAACTCACTAACATTTCCAGAGATTGTTCTGATACAAACAGGGCCTCTAAAGGTCCCTCTTCTCTCACAGTGACTGCTGGAGATAGGCACCAGCTACCTGTGCCACAACAAGGAAAATGCAAGTAAGGAAATTGGATGGATGAATGGATGGATGGATGGATGGATGGATGGATGGATGGATGGATGGATGGATGGATGGATGGATGGATGGGTGGGTGGGTGGATGGGTGGGTGGCACTTATGT
>NW_013952417.1:907117-908821 GCF_001266775.1 Austrofundulus limnaeus | reverse complement strand
TGTTAACTCTGAACTGTGGCCTGTGGAAACCAAAAGGTAGCTGTTACAAAATAACTTCAATAATCATCCATTTCTGGGTAATAAAATAAACAAATACTCTGCAAAGTGTAAAACAGCAGCATTCAACAATAGTCATTAAAGTGATTAAAACAACCACAATTTTCAACAACAACTGATTTCACCTTTTCTTCAACTATTTTAGGAAGGCAGATTGGCATTTAGGAAAATCAAGTGCCTCATTCCCATTTGCCATACGCGAGCACCTTGTGCAGACCCCAAACACCCCTCCTGTCCCTGCTTGGTGGTATAACCCTTCGCTGATTGGTTCCGCTGCTTGTTGTTATTCTCTGATTTGTTGTACAATATCCTATATGCCACGGTCGTTAATGACGCATTTCCGGTAAAATTCTTGCCACGCTCCTCCCTTCCACTCTCTGCTTATTGCCTAAGTTTTTAGTGTTAGCTGCTAGTACTGGTCCGTGAAAAAGTCACGAAAGTTAAAGCATCTGTGATCTACTGGTATAAAACGTGAGTTCTGTTGTGTGCCGTTGTGTCCACTAACCAGCATATACGATCGAGTATAGTTAGTTTTCATCCTTTTTTATCTTGATGAGGAGGTGACAGAAGAGGATCATAGCATTACAGGCAAAACTTATCTTTAAAAGGTCACGCTTGCGTTTGTAATCGGCATTAATTAGAAATGCCGATTATTAAACAAAAAAGAAGAACACAAATAAAATTTTAACTGTTCTCATTGTTTAGTCTTTTTTTATTCTAAGAGTGGTGATTTGAAACACGCCCTGATAGAGGAATATTGCAATTTTTTGATGAAGCTGTGGGAGTCTCCAGTAAAGAATGAAAAGCAGGAACAATAACAGCTGTCATGATGAGCTTTGTGACATGACCTTTTTTCAGTTCATAAACTCAGAAATCTTTGCCTTTGTCATGTCAGAGTAAAAATAGCTCAGAGCCCCTGAAGCCCTACCTCCACAGACCAGGAAAGGTTTCTGGAGTGCATGAATTTATTTACCTCGCCTGTCAAACAAAATAATTTTAACCAGGCCTGCTGTTCTGACTGAAACGGTGGAAAAGTACACAGGTAAGAGATAAAAACAGGAAAGTCAGATGATGCAGACTCAGTCGTTTGTTTTCTGCAGTGGAGGTCAGCTTGACCATGACTTTACTTTGTACATGTACCTGTGGCAGCTAGTACATAAATCACTGTCGTTCATGCATTTTTTCTGACACCAACGATTATACTGTCAGTGATCTGGGATTACTCACAATGCTTTCAGATGTATTTTTAGGTCACATTAGGGAAAAGGAACACACTGAAGTTAAATAATCCCCCTCACTGACACTCACCTGCTTCTTCCTCCTCTTGACTACCTACTGGTTTCAGAGCTGCTACATCTAAATGGTCAAAGTTGCCTCTTGTGAATTTTGCATTCTCATATTTAACAAACTTTAATAACAGTGAAACTGCATGAATGAGCTAGGACCAAAGAGGATGTAAAATCACTCTTGAGAGTTTTGGGCCTTCTTTGAGATCTCCTTTAAAGCCTCGTCTCTATTTTCAAGTCTTATACTCAGTTCATCTCTGTTCAGTTCCACATGATTAACAATTATTGCATCCCATGATTAACAATTATTACATCCACATGATTAACAATTATTGCATCCCATGATTAACAATTATTACAT
>NW_013952417.1:901226-903503 GCF_001266775.1 Austrofundulus limnaeus | reverse complement strand
CATCTACATGATTAACAATTATTACATCCCATAATTAACAATTATTACATCTACATGATTAACAATTATTACATCCCATAATTAACAATTATTACATCCCATGATTAACAATTATTACATCCACATGATTAACAATTATTACATCCCATAATTAACAATTATTACATCCACATGATTAACAATTATTACATCCACATGATTAACAGTTATTACATCCACATGGATGCAGTTAGATAAAAGACACACTAAGTTGTGCCAAAAATACATTTAACAGGAACTGATTCAGCCTTACTAGAGGATATAATAAACAAGGTAACACGCACACCATTTATTTATAAACAGTATTTTCTGATCTGTTTTCAGGAATAATGCTTTTTCAGTTTGGCACTGAGGCGCTCTGGGAGCACAACGCAGCGAGTAGCCACGTGCACCACGCGTGCACGTGCAGCAGCGATTGAACTGGGGTTCCACAGGAGCTTTCCAGAGGGAGCTGGCAGACCCATCGGGACTGTGTCAGTCCATTCCACCCAAAGCAGAGTCATGAACAATGGAATCGTCTCATCCATATGATTCTAAAGGCTGAGTTATGGTCAAACTTTGGAGAGCGCACCCTCGCCGGCAGTGGTGTTTCTTGGTGTTTACGTTGTTATAGATTTCTCCAAAAATGACACGTGGAAGTACACTTTACAACTTGTGAAAATGCTGTAAGAAGGAGAGCCAAAGCTTGACAGACAAACAGACTGCACACAAAAGCTGCGGCGCGTGCAGTGTTTGTGGAGACTCTCCAACATCACGTCACATCATGTGAACTCGCTACTGAAGCACAGAGACTCATTTCTTCATATCAGCTATGAAATAAACTAAGATCTTTGTTCTACCAAACATTTATGTTCCTCTGTGTTTACAGTAATTATGGTAATAAACTTGTGGGCAAAGTTAATATTTTCAGACTCAGAATGGATGGATGAGCCGGTTGCGCAACACAGCAGCATGCACACACACACACACACACACACACACACTGACACACAATCACTCGTTCTTTGCGTGATAAACATATGTTATTCCTATTTTTACTTAGGATTTTTGTCTCACTCATTTTGTATTAAATTCATTATTTTTATGACTCCAGAAATCATTTCTGATCACAGGGATCAAACAAACGTGTCCTTCACACATGCAGGAAGTAATCTGTTAATGAAGGCATGTCAGGGGATGTGTCTTACCTGCACTCAGTTCCACGTTAATTGTGATGTACAAAAGAAATGTGCGTGGATTCAGGCATACGCACAGTTTGATACATCTGGATTTTTTTTGTGCGTACGCCGTTTTCTGGATTTGACCGAACGTCAGGTTTCAGTAAGAAATCCATGCAAGTCCTTGTACATGAGGCCCCAGATGTAGTGGGCTTTTCTTTTTACCACAACAGCTGAAGCTGCTGAACACGGTTCACCCAAAATCACACCCACAGAGTGAGGGACACACTAACACACTGAGCAGAACCACAGACATGAACCAAATAGAGTAGAGTCTTGCTGATGGAGAAGGGGCTTAAGTGGTCCTGTGATGGAATTATAATCTGTCCAGTGTGTACCCTGCGCCTCACACAGTGACAAATGGGCACCAGTGACCCTGAATGGAGTTGGTAAAATATAATGGATGGATTTCTGCCAGGGAAATGGATTCTTCTTCCCCTGAGTCCTCAGAGCTCACCTCCTTAAAGATGGATGGGCAGCCAGCCTAAATGCAGCAACGTCTGCATGTGGAAAACTGAGAACTTTTAAAAAATTTTAGGAGAAATGCATTTCCTTCCAGGGAATCTAATTGTGGAAAAATTTGGGAAACGTTTTCAAAAATGCCAATATGATTCATAAATTTGCTAGATTGATAGAAACGGTTTTGTTGTTAAAATATGAACAAAATGTAGATTTAGTATTAATTTGAGTCTTTTTCAAATTTTGAATTTATAGATTGTTTTTGTTTATGTTCATCACTGCTGTTAAAAAGTGAACAATGTTATTAATGAATATTCACAGGCTGTTTGCGCCTTGAGGAACTTTTACTTTTAGTAGTAGCAGTAGTTTTTGTTTTTTTTTCTCATATATATATATATATATATATATTAACACCTTTATTAAAACATCACTTGTTAACTCTGAACTGTGGCCTGTGGAAACCAAAAGGTAGCTGTTACAAAATAACTTCAATAATCATCCATTTCTGGGTAATAAAATAAACAAATACTCTGCAAAGTGTAAAACAGCAGCATTCAACAAT
>NW_013952417.1:899403-901056 GCF_001266775.1 Austrofundulus limnaeus | reverse complement strand
ATTTATTTGTTTCTATTATTATTTGTTTATTTGTTTTTTGTATTAATTGTTTGTTTTATTATTCGTCTGTTGAATGAAATAAAGTTCTTAAAAATGACTGTTTTAACTAATCTGACTGTAATGAATTGACTTTGGCTCAAGTAGATTTGAATGAGTCAGGCTTGTGACACATCTGGTGACATCAGGACCTGAGCAGACAGTTTAAGCACATTGTTTTTGCTTTGTTCTTCTGTATACGTCCGACAGTCCCATTGTGAATAAACAAACGTTAATAATTCAGCAGCAAAGAAAAGTCATCCTGCTGCAAATGACCTCACTTCAATGAAGTCATGGCTGACATCAGTTTCTGCTTCACATTAAACACGTGTTCCATAGAAATGAGTTCCACTAGCTTTCTGCATATAAAGCAAACAGAAAAGCCACAACAACTTACTTCACATCTGACTTATTTTACTTTAACTGCAAGCTAAATCTCAGACTCTAGAACTTTAAATATAAAACAGATTTTTTTCCAACTTGTCCTAAACTTGTAAATGCAGCTGCTGGGAGGATTTATGACTATTATTGAAGGGGAGCCTAATTCAGGCCGTTTCATAGCATTCATTTTAAAATCGATTCCCTGTGTGAACTGCGCACAAGCTGTTTTATTAGCAAACAACAGTGGCAGTCACAATAAATAAAAGAAACCACACTGCAGCCTGTGGAACAAGGTTTAAAGAAAGGAGGGGTAGAGTTGGTCTTCTGTGCTCTCAGGAGCCTCTGGCCAGATGGCAGAACAGAGTTGTCAGGAGTTATTACAAAAGTTAAATTAAATAGATAAATCTCTTATCGCTACAGTTACTGATTGTAAGAGATGTTCTGAGATGTGCTGCAGAGGTCGATATTAGTTTGAACTGCTGCTGTGAAACGTGTGCTCTTTTCTGATTGGTTTCTCTCAGAGCCATGAGCTGTAGTTTTCTGAAAACGGCTGCAGAGCTTGAAAAATAAATGCACTATGTGTTGCCATCAATGCGTGTTCCAATACAGCTGCAAAATGAATGTTCTGTATTTGACTCATCACATGAGATACATTCAAGTTCAGTGAGCAGATATTTCCCATTGGAGCAGGTGTCTTCTTAAAGGACACATTGTAGGAAATCAAACCAGTGACTTCCTTGTCTGCAGTCAGCTGCCCTACCACTGCTCCAATGTTGTGCAACATCTTTGTCTAAAACTTTGAAAAAAATTTATATTTATATTTTCAGATCTTCCAAGGTGCCAATTATGGAACTCTCTGTACATTGTTGCCCAAATCAAATTCTGGAAGTGGTCAATCAACCAGATCTGTTACAAAAGGACAACTGATGTTATCAACTTTTAAAAACTTTTACGGCCAGAGGTCTTTCTTCTATGTTTATACTAAAGCATGGAATGACATTCCTCAAAACATAAAGTCCATTTCAAAACTGCAGCCCTTTAAGAAGAATCTTGTCTGCCATCTGCTGGACACTTTTTGTTGTGCTCATATTTAGACGTCCTATTTTGCAAATGCTGCCTTCCTGAAATTTGGAATGCTTGTTTGTCTTTGTGTCTATGGTGAAATAATAATGATGAGATTGTGATGCTGTAATTTTGAGTGTTTATGTGCTGCAGAACAGGAACCTGCTGTAAAAC
>NW_013952417.1:897225-898458 GCF_001266775.1 Austrofundulus limnaeus | reverse complement strand
TTCACTTTGTCTGTGTTGTTCATGAAGAAGAATCCAATAAAGGTTCTTCGAAACTGCCACCCAGTGGTGAAATCTTGAACTACAACATGAGCTACACCTCTCTCTGTAGCTGTGAGGTGTCATGCTACAATATTGTGCTTGATGTATGTGCACTGTTATAAATAACGTAAGATTTACTAGAAAAAAACCCTCGTAACAATTTGCACTTACTCATAAATCAGGTAAATTTTACTTAATTTGATCAAGTATATGTTACGAAATTTAATTGAGCAAATTAAGTAAAATTTCCTGATTTATTCATAAATCTTTAACTATTTTCTTAGTAACCTTTACTAGATAATGATGAGAGTAAATATTACATGAATTTGTAGCATTTAAATTTACTTACCAAACGTCAGTGCAAATCATTTACAGGATTTTCTCTAGTAAATCTTACAAATTATTTTTTACAGTGTAGTAGAAATTAATAAAATATAAGAACAGTGAGCTAAGGAATAATAAAATGCTAGTGAAAAAAATTTTACTGGGATTTCACACTCAGTAAAATCATGTTAAAGACATAATTTTGTTTTACACATGGCACTCCCAAAAACATTGATGATGAAACACTACACTCACTCAATCTGCCTGTTTCTGTTCATCTTTAAGACTGGCCTGGACTTTAATACTTGTTTTCTGCCCACCTGACCTCACATTCAGGATCTTCCTCTGAATTTGTTTTCTGCCCTCTCATGCATTATATTTGCTTTTCCCCTGGAACTACGAGTTAAGCTCGTCACTGTTTTGGATCATTTCTCATGATTGAAGGTCTCGCTCTCCAGGTGCCCACCACTTATGGTGACATCACCATAAGTGCTGTGTGCGCTCTGTCAAATGCTGGAGAAGATCATGTTTGTCAGCATCTCCATACCTGCCTGATAAAGTTAATGAATTGTTTTGTTTTTTGAGCAAATCTTAAAAAGTCACTCACCTGTCCTCTCCTTCCTGTAGAGCAGGGGTTCTAAAGCTTTTTGGCCTCAGGGCCCAATTTGTTGAACATAAAGTGACACGAGGCCCAGTCAAACATAACTTTATGTATCAAAATGATAATTTTTCTAAATCTTGGTTTAATTTTTATTGTATTTACATCAAAACTAAACTATCATAACTAACATAACTAAATTAAATACACTTACAGTTTAAAAGTAAAGCTCCTGTCAAATAATCACAAGACATGATTATAACAAACATTTT
>NW_013952417.1:886520-896493 GCF_001266775.1 Austrofundulus limnaeus | reverse complement strand
GGATAGAACAGGTGGAATTTACGCAGCTCATTTACACACTTTTCCTGAAGATAGAAGAGTTTGTTGAATCTGACGTGACATGTTCGTACGAACCCTTTGCACGAACAAAAGTAAGAGAAATTTAGGATAAGAATACGAACATGTTCTTGCATGAGGCCCATTGTTACCTACATGTAATATTGACATGTGACCCATCACATTAAGGATTAAGTCTCAAAGTGGTATATGGAGAAACAGGCAGCCATAGTGCATTCAATAAAACATTTGCAACAACTGCATTTTGACAAAATATAATGAATAAATACATTATCTATATACTAGACTAGCAATGATGTGTGTGATGATGGTATTCAGATAGTATTTAAAATCTAAATTAAAACTGTGTTCATTGAAACAAATATGGATGGTCTCTGTGGTCTGGCAGTTTAAGTGCAGCTAGGACACTGGCCACAACTGTAAGACTGATGTCTAGGGAAGTGTTAGCTGTTGCTATTGTCTCAAGATGATGATGACACAACACGAGCCGAGCGCCAACAACAAAGGCAGACTTAGATTTAGGATTTATTATTTCCATATATTTTTAACATCTTAAATTTAACATTTAGTAAAAATTTGTAAAATGTAAGAACATTGAGCTAAATAACAATAAAATGTTGGAGGAAAATTTTTAACAATCAGAAATTGAGCTAAATAATGAAAAATGTGTTAGTGATAGGTTTTTAACATTTTATTTTACATTTGGTGCCCCATGTTGTTTAAATTCTATACCTGAAATATATTCTTAAATATTTTTGAAGCCTTTTTTGACAACAGCTACAAAATCATGATTTTGAACAGAAATGCTTTTTTTTATATTTCCCTGCGAGCTAGCAAAGCATATAGGTTAATATTGTTTGAGGTTTCCTCTTTAAAATGACATCAAAAACCTCTTATTACAATGACTTAAAAATAGGATTCAGCCCAAATATTAATAGGTTATCTTGACTAGAAAGACAGATCAATGACCATAACATCTTGAAAGGGATGTTATGGTCTAAATCCAGGTGTTTCAGTCAGGGAAATTTGGTGAGTTGGTGAGTTTAATGTGAATTGCAGAGGCTCACGATCTTGCCACTTTAATTTAACCTGTTGAAAATTTTTAGAAAATATTTTTCTCTTAAAACCCTCTCAAACCCTTCTCTAAGAAGTTTCTGTAACTTTAGAGAGAGATGTACAGTGGTTAGACAATGAAACTGAAACAGCTGTCATTTTAGTGTGGGAGGTTTCATGGCTAAGTTGGACCAGCCTGGTGGTCAATCTTCATTAATTGCACATTGCACCRGTAAGAGCAGAGTGTGACGGTTCAATTAGCAGGGTAAGAACACAGTTTGGCTCAAAATGTTGCAATGCACACAACATTATGGGTGACACACCAGAGTTCAAAAGAGGACAAATTGTTGGTGCACTTCTTGCTGGTGCATCTGTGACCAAGACAGCAAGTGTATCAAGAGCCACAGTATCCAGGGTAATGTCAGCATACCACCAAGAAGGACCAACCACATCCAACAGGATTAACTGTGGATGCAAGAGGAAGCTGTCTGAAAGGGATGTTATGGTCTAAAACCAGGTGTTTCACTTTCATTGTCCAGCCCCTGTAGTTAGAGCTGTCATTTTTTGTGAGTTGCCAACAGTTGTTTTTTCCAGTTTTCTTGTTTTTCTTTTGCTAATGTATTACTATTTAATGATCAGTACTGTAGATATTTAAACTTTGACATGGCATGCATTGTTTGCACTTGTACAATACAATGTGCATTGAAGTATATAATGTATCTTCTATAATCACTCAACTGCAATGCAAAGCTTCATTTCTTCACAGGATGTTTCCTCCATAACTCTTGCCATTGCTGCATAAACACACACGACAAAAACTCACACAACTTACACCTGATTAGATGTTATGGTTGCTTGGAATTACTATTACAGCCTTCTTCTGTAGTTTGTCAACCACCACTACAGTTGGTTAGCCATGGTACTGGACTTGGGGTGAACCCTTCCATGCATTATGAGGACCATTTGAGTCTTGGTGACAGTGGCCTCTAGCTCCTCCTTTGCTATAATACCGGTGCGGTATCTGATGACCAGCGCTGCATGTAGAACACTTCTCTTTGTTCTTGAAATTCAGCTGGCTTTTCAGGAACTGCCTCACTCTCTGTAGGTACTTGGTTGTGTCTGACTGTCAGCCTGATCATGGTTCTCTGTGGTATTCCATGGTATTTGTACCTGTCTGATCATCTGCACCATTGCCTTAAGGGAGTTCAACCCCTTCATTTGCCTCTGCATACCATTCAACTGTGTTTACTCAGTTTGAATAGCATTCCAATGTCAAATCAAATCAAATCAAATCAACTTTATTTATAAAACTCTTTAAAACAGCGGCCTCTGACACAAAGTGCTGGACATAGGGTGCCAAAAACAAAACAGTGTCCTTGCAGTATATCCTGGTGAGGTGGATCAATGAGTCGATGTCTCATTCATTTTCAGTGGGGAGGTGATAGATAACTGTTCCACTTTGGAACCGGTAGTAGTGATACATAGCCACTCTTTGTGAAGATCTGACTGATTAGGTTTGTGCGTCTGGTCTTACAGTCTCAAGCTATGGTTTGGTTGGTCACTAGCTGGTGCATGGCTCCCCTAGTGCTGGTAACTGACTCAGGTATTGTGTGCCTAGTCATTTTAGGTTGTATTCACACCAGGAAAGTTCTTTGCTCTGCTTGTTTGGTCCGGAAAAAAAATGGACTTTATTTTTTTTTGTTTGGTGCGGTTTGCATTCACATTGTGCTTTTTTACAAATGATCTATAACTTGTAAACAAAGCCACGAGGGTGACGATCATTGCTTCCACTGGACAGAAAGGACGGGGGCGGGACTGAGCACACAAATCCAGAAAAGAAACACGGAAGTGCTGCTTCTTTGGTTCTGACGTGCACATTTGTGCTAATAATAGAAGTGCAATTTAAAATGTCAAAAGCAGCTAATTTAATTGTGGTTTTGCAATGATATTCTAATTTTGGAACACAAAGGAGACGAGGTGCGTTGCGTGTTCTGACCCACTGCATGCTGGCAGAAGAGCTACTAAGCAGGAGACGACGAATCAGGTATGATTTCTGTTTATTTAGCTCAGCAATAGTGTCATGTCAAATGACAGAACAGCCTAAAACTCTTTGTTTAGGATTTTTTCTCTCTCTCTTATCACTGTAGATACAGCGGGTAAAATAAGTATTGAACACGTCACCATTTTTCTCAGTAAATATATTACTAGAGGTGCTAATGACATGAAATTTTCACCAGATGTTGGTAACAACCCAAGTGATCCATACATACAAAGAAATCAAACCATAAATGTCCAGAAATGAAGTTATTTGTAATAATGTGGAATGGCACAGGGAAAAAGTATTGAAGACACTTACTGAAATTTATCTAATACTTTGTACAAAAGCCTTTGTTGTCAATGACAGCTTCAAGACGCCTCCTGTATGGAGAAACTAGTGGCATGCATTGCTCAGGTGTGATTTTGGCCCATTCTTCCACACAAACAGTCTTCAAATCTTGAAGGTTTCGTGGACCTCTTCTATGAACTCTGATCTTTAGTTCTTTCCATAGATTTTCTGTTGGATTCAGGTCAGGTGATTGGCTGGGCCATTCCAGCAGCTTTAGTTTCTTTCTCTGAAACCAACTGAGAGTTTCCTTGGCTTTGTGTTTGGGCTCATTGTCTTGCTGAAATGTCCAGCCACGTTTCATCTTCATCATCCTGGTAGATGGAAGCAGATTTTTATCAAGAATGTCTCTGTACATTTTTCCACTCATCCTTCCTTCAATTATTTGAAGTTTGCCAGTACCATATGCTGAAAAACAGCCCCATACCATGATGTTCCCACCTCCAAACTTCACTGTTGGTATGGTGTTTTTGGGCTGATGTGCAGTGCCATTTGACCTCCAAACATGATGTGTATTCTGGCATCCAAACAGTTCAATGTTGGTCTCATCTGACCAGACTATATTCTCCCTGTATTACACAGGCTTGTTGTGCAGCAAACTTTAAAGGAGCTTCAACATGCTGTTTCTTCAGCAGTGGAGTCTTGCGTGGTGAGCGTGCATACAGGCCATGGTGGTTCAGTGCATTACTTATTGTTTTCTTTGAAACAATCGTACCTGCTAATTCCAGGTCTTTCTGAAGCTCTCCACAAGTGGTCCTTGGCTCTTGGACAACTCTTCTGATAATTCTTTTCACTCCTCTGTCAGAAATCTTGTGAGGAGCACCTGGTCGTGGTCGGTTTATGGTGAAATAATGTTCTTTCCACTTCTGAATTATGGCCCCAACAGTGCTCACTGGAACCTTCAGAAGTTTAGACATTCTTCTGTAACCGATGCCATCATTATGCTTTGCAACAATAAGGTTGTGAAGGTCTTGAGAGAGCTCTTTACTTTTACCCATCATCAGATGGTTCTTGTGTGATTCCTGGCCATCATTTGGGACTGAACCAGCTGATATTAACTTGCACTGACAAGGGGCAGGCTTGCTTTCTAATTACTGAGAGAGTTCAGCTGGTGTCTTGGCTTTCCATGCCTTTTTACACCTCCCTTTCTTCATGTGTTCAATACTTTTTCCCTGTGCCATTCCACATTATTACAAATAACTTCATTTCTGGACATTTATGGTTTGATTTCTTTGTATGTATAGATCACTTGGGTTGTTACCGACATCTGGTGAAATTTTCATGTCATTAGCACCTCTAGTAATATATTTACTGAGAAAAATGTTGACGTGTTCAATACTTATTTTACCCGCTGTACATCCATCCATCCATACATATATACATACATACGGACAGACGGACGGATAGCTAGATAGATAGATGTACCACTGCATGCACCTTTGTACTAGGCTACATATGTCTGCTATGTCCATTGTGACATTGTTTGTTTGTGAACAAACTAAACAAGCAAAAATGAAATAAAAGTTACGACTTTCTACTTCTTGTCTTTTTAAAAAATGTAAGGAGTAGAAAGTACAGATATTTGTGTGAAAATGTAAGAAGTAGAAGTAAAAAGTAGGCTGAAAAATAAATACCCAAGTAAAGTACAAGCACCCAAAAATTATACTTAAGTACAGTAAAGAAGGGTTTCTACTTAGTTACTTTACAACTCTGGGTTAGAGTCCGGTCTGTATTCACACCAGAAGTGAACTTAAGCGAACCGCACCAGAGTTCGTTTGGAAGCGGATCGAGACCACCTCAAAAAGCAGGTCTTGGTCCGGTTGTTTGATCCGCACCAGAGTTCACATGAGTGTATTCACACCTGCCTAAAAAGTCCGGACCAACGCTGGAAACAAACTCTGGTCCATTTAAAGTGGAGCAAATGTGTCAGGTGTGAATACACCTTTAGCCACTCTGATGATGCAGGAGCTTACATGTTCTACAGAGGCAGGTGATAGGCTGGTAGTTGGATGGAATTGACCAACTCTGGGGATCTTTCAGGATCAGGACTGTCCTGCCTTGGGTCAGCTACTCTGGGTGGGTCCCATCCATTAGCATCTGGTTCACCTGTGCTGCAGGTGTTCATGGAGAGCGCTGCACAGACTTTGGATGAATAAAGCTGAACTGAACTCTTTTAAAACTTCCAGTTTCTTCTGGTTCTTCCTACATCAGACCTTTTACTGAAACATTTATGAAAGTATTTCTGTTTGTATATGTGCTATAAATACTTGCATCTGTCATTCCACCTGTTTGACTCACTTCTGCCTTGAATAGTTTATTACTGCTTTTATTATGTGTTGTTTTTATTGACCACATGCCATCTTGTCTGCAAAGCTTTATTCCTTTTGTCATCGGTGTCATCAGTAGTTTCTGTCATGTGGTTGGAAATGCGTGCATGTTTGTGTCTGTTAGCATGACAGAGAAAATGTCATTTAATGGTGAGTGTGTGCAGTGTGTCACAGAGCACCACCTGTAGTTCATATTGAAATAAGAAAAGAAAAGACAGAATAGTTTTGCAAGAGACAGAGAGTGGTCATTGGTAAGGGTCTGTTTGGTGGTTTCACACAGGGAGGTGAGAGAGCTTTGGCGCATACCTCCACAAGACAAAGACACTGTCAGCATCTGAGGAGTGGAAGATGTGATGGTGTTCGTGAGAGCTCAGAGATGAGCTGTTCAACATGATTCTGAATCGTGACAGAGGAGCATTTCTCAACAATAGGCTCAAGCATTAGTCTGACCCACCCACATGTTTTATAAAAGTACCCTCGTTTTCTTTCTTCATCCTTCTCATGATACGATAGGTTGAGGAAACACAACCTGTGAGTCAATAGTTACACAGTTTTCTTTGAATGTCTGTATGATGAAGAGGAATAGCTAGACTGTGTTGTAAACTATGAACAGTTTTTTAGAATGTGTAGTCAAGTTTTTCCCGAAGCACTCTCCCCTCAAGATAATTCAGGTTATGCTGCTGGGAACTCAGTCCTGTCTTCCATAGTTTTATTGTAACTCAAATATCACCTGCAGCCAAAAAGTGGGCAATAATGTTTCTTCCTGCATTTGTTTGTGGGTTTGTTTTGCTGCTTGTTTAGCAAACTATCACGAATAACTGAATAGAATTTACTGAAGCACTACACATGATTAACTTTTGGATTTTACTTACGTGTTTTAAGAAACGTCTTGCAAAACTTTTTTTTTTCCGTTTTCTATTTTTTTAACTTCCTTTAACTTCAGATCTGTCAGTTGAACCTGGACATGTTAGGTATCAAAAGAAACCTAAGAATCTTGGCTAAAAGCTCATGGAAACTATTTTTACATTCACCAAACACAGTTCAAACAACAAGCAGTTGAATCAGAAAGTAAACAAACTGTACAAAATGGCATCATTGTGAATACATTCAAGTAAATCTGTAAAGGAAAAAAAATTGACATTATTTTTTCAAAGCAAGTCAAAAGAGATACCTAAATATGTTGTAAAGTGTGTTGAAAGTTTTTTTTTTCACTTCTCAGTTTCTCATTATTTTATATAATATATATGGTGACAAATACATGTTTGGATAATTTTTTAAAAGAACAAACATTCAAAACAAGTCTTTTAAGCCAGGTAAGAAAAAAAAATAACGTTTGGACGTAAAAACTTAAGATTTTTTAACATTTATTAATGTCATGGCCTGTCCTGTGCAGAATGAGAAAATGCAAAAAACATTTCTTTACTTAAACCTCTGTAACTTTACTCCAGTTCATTTTAGCAGCATGAATCTTTGCACTGGTAATGTCCACAAGTGGATTTATGGTTTCCAAGAGTTTTTAGCCTTCTTCAGTGTGGTTTTAATGGGTTATATACTGTCTAATAAAAAAAATTCAAGTGAAAGTGAAAAATAAATAAATAAAAAGTTATGTTCCATCTTTAATATCGCTAAAACCACAGCAGCTGTTTTAATATTCCTGTTCACACTGTACACTTCAGACTTCCAGCCCAAGTCAGACTGCTGTCATCTACAGAAATACTCAGATGACTCTGCGGTTGTTGGGTGTATCAGAGATGGACAGGAAGCTAAGTACAGAGAGCTGGTGGACCGCTTTGTGGCATGGTGTGGGAACAATCATCTCATCTTGAATGTGAACAAAACAAAGGAGATGATTGTAGATTTCAGGAGAAATAGTGCTAGATCAAACCCTGTTTTCATCATGGGAGAAGAAGTGGAGGTGGTTGAGGAATATAAATACCTCGGTGTTCATCTGGACAACAGACTGGACTGGAGACTCAACAGTGAAGCAGTCTGCAAGAAAGGACAGAACAGACTGTACTTCTTAAGGAAGCTGAGATCCTTCAATGTCAGCAGTAAGCTGCTGCAGATCTTCTACAAGTCTGTTGTTGAGAGCGTCATCTCTTCTGCCATCATCTGTTGGGGCAGCAGCATCAGAGCCAGAGACCTAAAAAGGCTAAACAACCTGATAAAGGCTGGTTCTGTTCTGGGGACGACTGTGGAATCTCTGGAGATGATGGTGCAAAGAAGGATTTTACATAAAATCAAGAACATTGTGGACAACCCTGACCATCCTCTTCATCAGACTGTCATAGAAAGACAAAGTGTCTTCAGTCGGAGGCTTCTTCAACTTCGCTGTAATACAGACCGCTACAGAAGATCTCTCCTGCCCACAGCCATCAGCATCTACAATAACTCTTTAGTTTAATGAGTTACAACAACACCTGATTTCCCTCTGGGATCAATAAAGTATTTTTGAATTGAATTTGAATTTACACTTCTGTTGAAATCTCCCAAGTGTTAGCTTTATTTTGACACCAAGGTTATTTAAGTAGAGTTTATAAATGCTGACGTACACTCAGTTACATTTCAGCAAAGTATTTTGAGCGAAAACTTCAAGAAAACCCCTTTGGGGCTTAAGGTGAGATGTTCTGTCCAAACTTTGGTGAGTAACATGGTGGTGACTGTGACACCTTTCTGTTTAATCTTACAAAGATTTTAGATAAGGCAGTAAAATCCCCTTAAACTGCCCCCTAATTAATCAAATAGACATTTAGGTTTATTTACGATCTGGTGACTGAAAACTGTGTAATCAGTTTTATGGTATAGATAAAAATACACCCATTTATAAACCGCTAATAAGATCAATGTAAAAATTGCCAAAGCAACTATTCACGCTGTCCAGATTATTGATGATTGCGTTTTCTCCGCTTTTGAAACTATTATTAAAGTTTAAACTCTAAGCAGATGATAGAAATAACTTACACTAAATCTTTTTAGTTTAGCCTGCTGTACTTTACACGATTTGGTAAATCAACATGAGACATTTGACCTGAGTAAACACATGCATAAACCTAAATATTTAATTTCACAGTCCTGTGTGACTGAATTACTGCAAGATCTGATTTAAGTTCCAGGTAAAACAATACAGAAAATCAAATTCTTAAATTAATTTCTTAGCACACATTGTTCAACGCCTTCCCTGCCACAGACTTAATCTAAGATAATATTATGTTGGAAAAAAAATAGAGTTGTAGCATTTTACCTAAGTACGTTTCATAGGAACAGGTATGCCTAAAATTAGAGTAACCTTTGGTGCCACAGCCTGAGGGTGAGTTAAAAAAACAATATCACACCTGACCTGCATTCCTTAGCTCTGATGATGAGCCTGACATTGACGCTGTTATAAGAGCTGTAATTAGAGCGTGTTTTAGGATAAACACTAAATCTTTTGTGTGTGAAACAGTTGGATAAGCTGATGTGACTTTAAAGAGACCTGTTGAGTGAGACCAATTACTGCCTGGGTCAAGTAAAGATCAGAGGAGGCGTCACTACAAAGGATACATGCTGAAGTTCAGCAGACTTCCACAAGCTGATAGAAACAGCAGAAATCCTAAAAATGTGATGAAAAATTAAATATCCAGAGTTTTTACAGCCTAAGATTTGTTATATACTGAGCCTGGCCTGTTGCTGTATTTCAGCCCAAAAGGAATCTAATAGCCTTTATATATTCTGTGTGTTGTTCAGGTTTCTCATAAATGTGTCTCTCACTGGGACACACTTTGATGGCTCTTATTTATATTTGGTCTGAGCGGGTTTATCCTGTGTGGCTACAGAAATCATTACACCTCCTCCTGGGAAAGGCCGGAGCAACGCTTGTTTCACCATGGCAGATGACTCAGCATTAATATGTTTCCCCCTTTATCGGCTTTTCTTTTGCTGTTATTGGCTCTGCTGAGGTCATTAAAGATCAGCTAACAGAAGAGACATGCAGAGAACACATACTGGGACTTCTGCACAATGTAAAGAGCACAGGGAACAACTTTTATTTATTGAATCCAAAGTACGAAAAACCAAGGATGAGGAACATTAAAGATGAATGAGCTATTTAACAATGTTAAAGGGCCAATATTATGTGTTTCTCAGTCATATATTTAAATACTATACCATAATAAAGTATCTATGTCAACTTTAGTTG
>NW_013952417.1:884293-886265 GCF_001266775.1 Austrofundulus limnaeus | reverse complement strand
GCTATGATGCACTTTAATTTACTTGGCATCTGAAAATACATTTCCTCAAAACGTATTTTGAATCTGAAAAGAGCTTCACTGAGTGAGAAGTAGTGTTAAGCTAGGTTTATGCTCGACGGGTCGAGGTGGGCCAGAGGGTGCGTGCGCTACAGGTGACGCAATATATGACGCGCATGGCCGTCCCCGCCCCAGCACGTTGGCCCTTTGCGGTGTCCTGTCGCGAGGTCGTGCACCTCCGGATTTTTCAAACTCCGCAAGGACAGCGCACTCCGTGCACATCAACAAACAAGATGGATGTGTGCAAGAAGATGTTAAAATGTTGGAAGGACCCTCAATTAAAGCTAAAGTTAGCATGGGAATTGGCATAAAGTTAGATTTAAACTTAGATCTGTACATTCCACTTCTTACGTGTTAATAAAAGGCAAGAGGTGGAAAGTCATTACTTTTATTTCATCTTTCTTGTTTTCCTTCCAGCTTGTTATTGTAAAAAATAAATACTGTCCATATAAATTCTGCTTCCTAGATAGGGTGAATTTGGCAAAGTTCTTGTGCTTTTACTCCAATACATGTATACCCAAAGACATTAAAAAGGAATATTGAAGTCTGTAAAATTCCACTGACAAATTGAGATTAAACACATCCAGATAGGTGGCGGCAGCATTAAATACTTCCAATGCAATGAGCGAACACACCATCTCCTTCTGCGTCGTCGTCTCAGTAAAAGCAATATATTTGTTGCTCTATTATATTACGTTCCTCTAACAACGGTTCTTCTCGTGACTGAGCCACCATCTTTTCTATTGTGTGATGTCAAACATTTCTTCTTCCACATCCGTTTTTCACAACCAAAATGCTGGCTAGATAGTGTACTGCCACCTGTTGGTTATAGAAGAAAAGCACTTTGATGCACGTCAACTATAATTTGAGAAGCCACACAGCCGAATGCGCCGTCAAAGCGTGACTTTAATGCAGCCTTTAGAAGCTCAGCAGACAGTTAGGTTTCACTTTCACCCGAGAGCCTGCAGGAATCGTGGGTGTCTGTGTGTGTGGTGGGGGCGAGGGGAGGGGGTGCACTCTGCCATGAGGAAGTTCAGCTTAAAGACACATCCCAGAGGTGTTTCTGTCCAAAAGGCGTTTCTGGTCCCCACCTGTCGTTTTGCTCCTCAGCATGGCTTCCTAAAAACACTGCAGGATTTCTCAAACATGCATGAATGAGTCAAAGCAAGGCTTTGGGCATGTTTTTTTATGAGAGTATAACATTATAACATGATATAAAACTCAAAAAAAAGTTGATTTTACATGATATTGTCCCTTTAAAGGAGTTCAAAAGTACACTTATGGAGCTTGTAAATAATCTGAAACCAAAGTTAGAGAAGCCGTGCAGCTGTTGAGGTTGATACACCTTGAAAAGGTCTCATGGAGGACTGAGTCCATGCCTGTGGAGTGATGGACTAATGGTCCCAGTTTTTCCAAAACAGGGATCAAAGTGCGTGTCAAGTGGAGGAGTTCAAGTATCTGGGAGTCTGGTTTAGGAGTGAAGGCAGGATGGAGAGGGACATGGATGAGGGTGTTGCTTCAGTCTGTTGTTGTGAAGAAAGAAGTGAGCTGAAAAGCACAGCTCATTATTTATTTTTGCTGATCTATGTTCCAGTTCTCCCCTGTGATCATAAGATTGGGATCATGACCCAAAGAATGAGATCCTGGATCAAAGTGACTAAATTAAGTTTCCTCCATTAGTGGCCAGGCTCAGCCTTAGATCGGACATCTGTTTAGGATGCTTTCTGGATGCCTCCCTCTGGAGGTTTTATGAGCTGATCCTGCTGTAAGCAAGTAAGTAAGTAACTAAGTAAGCAAGTAAGCAAGTAAGTAAGTAAGTAAGTAAGTAAGTCAATAAGTAAGTAAGTAAGTAAGTAAGTAAGTAAGTAAGTAAGTAAGTAAGTAAGTAAGTAAGTAAGTAAGTAAGTAAGTAAGT
>NW_013952417.1:871862-876202 GCF_001266775.1 Austrofundulus limnaeus | reverse complement strand
ATCTGATGAACGTGACACGTTCTGGCTGTCTGTAAATAAAGCAAAGCCACTTCCTCGTCCGACATTAGACAGAGGAGGGAGGGGCGGGGCGGCTGTCGCCGTGCAGCGCAGATGTCCTGCGTCTGACCTCAAAGTGCACAAGCTTCAAACTTCAGCGTTGGCTGCGATTTTGAAGCTGAAATCGCGTTCGGTGTGAACGCACCATGAGAGACATTTCTACCTTTACACATCTTTAATAAATGACTGTGAACACAGAGGAACTATGAGTTTGGTAGAACTTAGACAAATATTTATTAAACACTTGAAGTGAAGGAATGAGTGACTCGCAGCACTGCGAGTTCCTGCCACGGTGTGGGATGGGGAACAGCTGACATTGATCCATAACGCACAACTTTTCGCAGCAACAAATCTACTGCATCTTGTGGAGTTGAGGAATCATCACAGCTGAGCTGTTCTGAATTAATCTGCTGAGTTGGCAACATTTTTTTTCTCAGGTAGAATTAAAAATGTTTCTTAGACAATTCACACACATTTTATTTTCCTCAGCTGTGTGTGCGCTCCGCAGGCATGCGCTCTGCGTGTATTTCCAACAATGTGACAACAATATAAAACGTTTACAGTTTACAGACTGGACTGAGGTTCTTTGATCATTTTTAGACTGATCTATTTTCTTGTCTGAGGTTAAATGATTTTCAGTCCCGGGTTTCAGTTTCATGATGGTTCGAGTTTAAACAATAAAAACTCAAACTAAAATAAAAATCTGACACCATTTTCAGAGGCTCCTTACATCCAGAAAACACAACAGAGTCATATTTCTGTGGATTCAGGTCAGATTTGTGACTTTGTGGATTAAAACTGTCGACTGAAAAACTTTGCGTGGCTGCAGCACATTCTCACGGCAGGTGGAAAGTGTGCATAAATATACGCACACTTTCACGCAATGTTGGTTTTCATACATCCCAACGTGGGCGTAGAACCTGGCACATATAACTTTTTTGTGTTTACGCACCGTTTATACATGAGGCCCCAGAATCAAAAATCATCCCAAGGTTTCTAACTGAAGATTTTGCCAGACTGCCAAGTGGCCCAAGGATCTGCTTTATCGCTGGAATTGGAAGGACACTGGGACAAACCCAGAGCTTAACTGGAGGGTCTCTCTCTGTCTCTCTGGCCTGGAAAGACCTTCGGATCCCTTAGGATCAGCTGGAGAACACCACTGAGGAGAGGGATGTCTTGGTTTCCTTCATTGGCCTGCTACCTTCATGGACTAATCACAGATAAGGATGGATGGATGGATGGATGGATGGATGGATGGATGGATGGATGGATGGATGGATGGATGGATGGATGGATGGATGGATGGATGGATGGATGGNATGGATGGATGGATGGATGGATGGATGGATGGATGGATGGATGGATGGATGGATGGATGGATGGATGGATGGAATATAAACAGTACTTGGAGATGAAAAATCTCTGTGATGTAGTCAGAGAACATCTGACATTTACATGACGGCACATGACTGAACGTGCAACGATACATGATGGTCACAATGGTCCATGTGACCTTACATGACTGTACATGTACTGGTTCAGTCAGAGCTGATGAAAATGAGACAAGGCGTCATTTGAAAAGCAAATACAAACCTCAAATACAAACTTTCAATAGAATCAAATAAGGATGTGACCACATCCCCATGGTGCAAAGCAGAACAACAAGTGTAAATAACACAAAATATAAATGAAGAAATTTAAAGTTATTAGAGGTTAGTACTGATGTTAAAAGCACAACACTATTCTTAGGTTTTCCTTTTTGTAATATTGACAATGTTTAATCTATTATGTTTTGATTGATAATAGATTAGTTACATGTCCGAATTATAACAACACATAATCAAACGTTGTGAGGACATTAGATGAGGTTTTTGTCTGAATGCCTGTGATTCAGCCGTAGGTCAGTAGGGGGCGAACGCAGGCATTGAAGAACATGTATAAATTGATGTACTTCCTGGTTTTTCRCCAGTGTGGTTTCCTGTCAGCTCAAGTGACAATAAACCTCACTCAGATCCAGAATTCTGGTGTTGTATGGTTTGATTCCTTCTACAAATCATTTTATTTAACAATGGTGTTTTTAATATCGACTTCAGTTTATTGAATACGAATTTTCTTACATAAAGATTCAAAGATAGGTAGAAAACAGTCACTCATGAGCTATTCACAGATCAAAAAAATATCTCAGATCTTCCTAAAGCGTGTGCTTCTGGCACAGATACATCTCAAGCCTTTCATATGACATTCTTGAGGCAAAGATGTCCCCTGTGACCTGACAGGTGTAGGAGGTAAACTCAGTATTCTGCCTTTTCAGAACTGCTTTGGTGTTAAAACATTTCACATTTTGTAGTTTTCTTCATGCTTTCTAAGCAGAGCAATCAAAGATCTAGGATTTCACACACAATGAAGACGAAATGAAACGTTAAAGCAGCAGTGTCATGGGTGGAAATATTTGTGAAGCAAAACAACAAAAGAGACCAAAAATTCTGAAAAAATAAAAAAACGACAACATAATTAGGTATTTAACACAAGTAAGCATAATAGTTAATCTCTGACCACATAATTTCTCTTAATACCATCTTAATACTTGCTGTTTTTATATTAAATACTTACAGTAAACTTAACTGAGTTCAAATAACTTTGTACATAGAACATTTGGTATTCTGTTTTCTTTAATATCTGAATACTTTGTGCTTACAGATCGTTTTCACACATAAACAACACTGTAAACTTAATTTCAAAGGTCCTACACTCAACACAGATTATCATTAGTTACTGTGAAAATTTAGAATTTAGCAATCCTTAAAAGAACAAATCAAATGTTGAAATTAAGAAACCACTTTTAGGGGAAACATTTTTTAAATTTTATAGCAGCAACATACCAAAAACTGGTGAAATGTCAACAAAAGGCTGTAAAAGTGATATGAATTAAAACAACTAAAGGAGATTTTACCCCTAACTATGTAGACTGAATTTAAAGAGATCGTTTTACTAAAGCTAAGTAAAATAAGCCAATGTTTTTCAGTCTGCAGCAAATGCATCTAAAAATAATGGAACAGTTTTCTGTTGTTTTTAAAAAGCTGTATATATCCGAAATAAATTTGACTTTGCATCATAGCCTATCTAAACGTCCTGAAATTGGCCTCTGTCTCTTTAAGAACCTCAGACAGCTCCACACGGCTACGACAGGAGACTCAAGGATCTCTCAAACATGCATGAATGAGTCAAAGCAACACTCTGGGTATGCTTTGATGAAAAGATGACATTATAACATGATATAAAGCTCAAAAAGTTCAACCACAAGACCCTTTAATTCATTTTTGTCCTCTGGGGGACGCTATTCAGCCCTATATTTTAAACATTACACTTGCAATCTATGTTAGTCCCACTGTGCTATAAAGAGGACATCCTGGGCTTTCTACTGATGTCACATTTGTGGTCATGTGGCTATCAGAGCACATGTATTTGCCTTTTTAAAATGGTGGAAACCCCCATATCAACATTTTATGGCAACAGGATAGGTAAGTGATAAATTTCCTATCAAAAATTATTTATATTGCAAAAAAAATACATTTCTTCATTAGTACGAAAGTGTGCACCACAAGTTTGTACAATTTAAGAAATGTACAATATAACCCTGTAAAAACACGAGTTTTATCCAGTGTCCTTTGTAAGGGACAGTGGGACTTGCTAAAGGCGATCTTAACTTTTCATGCCTTGGAAAGTATAGGACTGAATGAGGCAGAAATGATTTAATGAGTGTTGTGGAAGGAGAGTCAGACATAGAGTTGTCAGGAGATGATGAGGAGGAAGGTCAGATGGTACAACAGGTGTGTGAAAGTTCAGAGCAAGACATAACAGTTTTTGAGGAGCCTATAGAGGAACAACATGAAGACACTTGCCTGCCAATATTGATGAAAATCAATATGTAAGTTAGGGTCATGGAATGGTAATAGTGTGTGCAAAGGAAAAATGTCAACTTTTTAAAATTTATAACACATTGACACAATAATGTAACATTTTGTAAAGGCAATTAAATATGTAATTAAACATTTAGCATTAYGTTAAAGTATAATTCTCTTTTTTTCAATCAACATAGTTTCAACCCTGTTCTGGAGGAGAATTCCTTGCAGGAAAGCAATGGGCACTATCTCCAAGACAGGAGGCCAACTGGTTACTGTAAACCAGTTGTAAAGAACCCTGCTTTATGAGATCAATACCAGCTTAATCTCACAAAAGCATGTTCCACAAGATCTTGCAGAAATGAAATCAGAATTAATGAAACC
>NW_013952417.1:869308-870874 GCF_001266775.1 Austrofundulus limnaeus | reverse complement strand
TCTATAAACAGAAGGCCCAACAGGCTGTAGAGATAAGTTTGTTTATTAAATTCAACTGAAAGCTACATGATGGTTAAAATAAATGAGCTGACATTTTACAAACTTATGGCTTAATTAGATCCAATCAAACAAAACTGCTTTAAAATACTGAAACCATCCATCCATCCATCCATCCATCCATCTATCCATCCATCCATCCATCCATCCATCCATCCATCCATCCATCCATCATATTTCTCTTGTTCCAGACTCAGGTCTTGGGGACAGCAGGTTCAGACCTTTCGTCCTACAGCAACTTCTTCTGGAAGGACCAAGGTTTTCCCAGATCAGCTGAGAGACATAGACTCTTCATTGTGTCCTGGGTCTTCACTGGGGTCTCATCCCAGTTGGACTTTTCCAGAACACTTACACAGAAAGGCATTCAGGGGTCATCCACAGCAGATGCCTGAATACAGCAGCAACATCCAGAGCCTCGAGGAACTCAAGACAGATCTCGTCCACCCCTGGAGCCCTGCTGCTGCTGTGGAGCTTTTAAACTACCTGGGTCGCAGGGTGACCTCAGACCGACCACCAAGTCCCCAGACTCAGCTTCCTCCATGGATGATGTGCCGGTTGGATTGACAAGAGTCTTAATCTAAGGCCTCACTCAACATCTGAGCTTTTGGATCAGCAACAGCCAGGCCTGAAGCCTCAGTGGTGTAGGAGCAAAACATGGCCCACAAAGATTCAATGTCCCTCGTCTTAGCTGTTGAAGGAAAATCATTTTATGTTGAGATGAAAGGGAGTTGTAGCACTTTGGTCAAAATTCAAGAATGACACACATGATCATGACATGTCRCATGTTCTCCCCATGCTTGAGTGGGTTTTCTCCAGATACTCTAGTTTCCTCCCACAGATCAATATTCTATTTATTAAAACTAACATGTCAAGAAAAAGCAAATAAAAGAATAGATTTTGTATTTTAGTCTGTATTTCCAGTTTTGGGTAATTTTCTTCACAAGAAAATAAATCTGTTTTAAATACACAGAAGAGGTGGCTTTAAAATTAAGAAAGCTTATCCTTATAAATGTTTTTAAAATGTATATTTTAACTTTAAAAATGACAAATAGCCCATAGGTATCATGGTAATTTATTATGAAGGGAAAGTGTCCCGTCAAATTAAAAAATTCATTTGAACCCCAACATTTACAATAATAATTAGTTCACCCAGCTCTGTTTCTATYGCTTAACAAACAAATTCATTCCTTTTGATTTACAGAATACTGACACTAAGTGTTTACTTATGTTGGTAAAAGTTTGTTTAACAACCAGTTAAAATAAACCAGAATGCAGGAAATGGCATCTACTTCACTCAAAAATTTAATACAACAGTTTTACAGGTACTGAGTTGAAAMTGAATGTGGGTTAAGAGTCTTTCACTACAAATACTCTGAGTGTGACATGTCATGATCATGTGTGTCATTCTTGAATTTTGACCAAAGTGCTACAACTCTCTTTCATCTCAACATAAAATGATTTTCCTTCAACAGCTAAGACGAGGGACATTGGGCCTCATGCAAGAACAAG
>NW_013952417.1:835262-868677 GCF_001266775.1 Austrofundulus limnaeus | reverse complement strand
ATGTCAGGTTTCCTGATTTATTTGATTTTCCTTCCAGTCAAGGGTAATAGGTTCTTTATTATTATTTTTTAAATATTTCAAAGGAAAAAAGAAATACAACTTTTTTTTTACAAATGTTTATATGAATTATGAAGTAAAAACAAAATATATATGCATGGAGATGTTTTATAAAATGAAAAATTAATTACCAAAAAATACAGGAACACTGTCAGCATCTCTAAAGATAAGTAAAAGCTTTCAAATTTGTAATTATCAGGTGATAAAGCCAATATGTCTGTAAAATAAAACCAGAATACAATATTTGACACACAAAGTCCATGCTAATCTGTGATCAGCTCATCTGTCATGTAAACTAGCAGTTGCCATATCTGTTTGTGTCGTATCTGACTGGGGGTCTTTTTCTGGACCAGCTCTCGCTCACAGCTCCTTCATCACTATTGGATGTGGAGGACCAGCGGGGGGAGTAAGGAGGGAGGGCAACAGGAGCAGCTCTTCCTAAGTGGCTGGGGGGGCGCCGCTCTGACTGCAAATACATAGAGTGTCCAGACCAGGCCTCCACTAAATAGGGGGGTCTCCTCCATGAACATTCTCCTCCTCCTCCTCCTCCTCCTCTTCCTCTTCCTCCTCCTCCTCCTCCTCTTCTATCATCACTGGCCCATCTGTATGGATTAAATGGTTGAGGATGGTGGAAGGGAGGCTGGGTGAGGACTGGAGGGCGGGGGAAGAGACCTTGGTGAGAAGGTTGTAATAATCCTCGAGGAGAAGATGACCTGCAGGACAAACGGCAGAAAACAGAAAACCACTGTTAAAAATACAGTATTTTAGGTGATACACACTTTCATAATTTACACAACACATGCTGGAATGTTTTAATCCTTTAAAACCAATCTGTCTCGATTTAAAACATTTTAACCCGTTCTTCTGTTTAAATATTTTGCAGCATTTTTATCAATATTGTGAGTCATGTCACTGACTTAATAATGGCAGCATTTATACCACTTAATATTATTACTTATTAGAATGAACTTATTTAATATTTTTTAGCTTGATAATACACTTTTTTATCTTGTCTATATATTTTAATTACCATCTTTTATGCCATTTGGCTCAGATCATTTTATGCTAAGAAATGATGGCTCTGGAGCAGTTTGTCAAATCTTTAAAATAACTTTACGCACAATCTCATGTGATTTGTTAGCCCTCAGAGAATGTATTGTTAATGAGCTACTGCTACGTCCAATTTTAATATCAATTTCTGTTACACTGACACTGTGTCAGCCATCTAGAATTGGGTTCACTTCAAAACCTAATTGGCAACAGGCAATTATGATGATGAAGAAAAAATATTAAACCAATTATTAATTAATATGTATATTAGTGTATTTTGATATTTTAATTATCTTGGGCTATTTTCATTCATTTTTTTTTTTTACGTTATTGGATTACTTTATCCTACACACTGATGAGCCTCTGATAAAAGCCTAACAGCACATTAGGATTTACTGTACTGGACATATATGTTAGACCAATTTCTGGATGGTAATAGTCAAGTTTAGTTCAGCTAATCGCTCTCTCACAGGGTTGAACGTTAAAACGGTATATTCTCGGTGCAGAGCACACAGAGGCTGCTCAGAAATAGAGTTATGAAAAACTTTTTTTAAGATCTTGGGTAAAAGTTAAGTGACAGAAAGGGCCATTCATTTTCTGTTTTTAATTACCTGTGGTGTTCAGGGCCATTTAAGTGAGGTCTGGGGTCCGGTGCAGAGAAAACTGGCCGATGGACAGCTTCTCCTCTTACTGGCTCCTGCTCACATGTTGTGATGTTTTTGTTACTGTTGGAAAATATTAATGAACATATGACCATCAGTCACACAACAACAGACTGGTAGCACTCACAGTCATCCTAGAAAGATGCATCATAGTATAAAGATGAATTCCAGGTTTTTGATTGATTTTTATTTACTTTAGACAATAAGCTGTTTTAAAACATTTGTTCGACAAAGCATAAAGCAAAATGCAAAAAACCACTGAGACAAAGTTGAAAGTGGGTGTAATATGGTGCAGAAAGCCACTGGCATCACAGAAGGATGGAGGGTCCCAGGAGGTTAGGAGTAATATTATAACAAATATGAATTTAAGAGACAGGACAAGCTTCCATGAGTTGATTAACGACTGTGTTGTTCTCAATTAGTCGATATCAGCTGTTGAATGCTCAACTGAGTGTTATCTGCTTCATTGAGAATGTCATTCTCAATGAAGCAGATAAAAGGCCTGGAGTTGATTTGAGGAGTGGTGCTTGCATTTGGAAGGTTTTGCTGTGAAGTAAACGTGATCAAAGGAGCTCTCCATGCAGGTGAAACAAACCATCCTTAAGCTGCAAAAACAGAAAAAACCCATCCGAGAAATTGCTACAATATTAGGAGTGGCAAAAATCTACAGTTTGGTCCATCCTGAGAATGAAAGAAAGCACTGGTGAACTCATCAATGCAGAAAGACATCAGTGGTGGATGATGGCAGAATAATCTCCACGGTGAAGAGAAACCCCTTCACAACAGCCAACCAAGTGAACAACACTCTCCAGGAGGTAGACGTATCAATATCCAAATCTGCCAGAAAGAGAAGACTGCTTGAAAGTAAATACAGAGGGTTCACTGCACGCTGCAAGCCACTCATAAGCATCAAGAATAAAAAGGCTAGACTGGACTTTGCTAAAAAACATCTAAAAGCCAGCAGAGTTCTGGAAGATCAAGATCAACCTCTACCAGAATGATGGAAAGAGAAAAGTCTGGTGAAGGCGTGGTACAGCTCATGATCCAAAGCACCACATCATCTGTAAAACACAGCAGAGCAGTGTGATGGCTTGGGCATGCATGGCTGCCAGTGGCACTGGGTCACTAGTGTTTATTGATGATGTGACACAGGACAGAAGCAGCTGAATGAATTCTGAGGTATTCAGAGTCATACTGTGTGCTCAGATCCAGACAAATGCAGCCAAACTGATTGGTCATTGTTTCATACTACAGATGGACAATGACCCAAAACATAAAGCCAAAGCAACCCAGGAGTTTATTAAAGCAAAGAAGTGGAATATTCTTGAATGGCCAAGTCAGTCACCTGATCTCWACCCAATTGAGCATTTCACTTGTTAAAGACTAAACTTCAGACAGAAAGGCCCACAAACAAACAGCAACTGAAAACCAGCAGTGAAGGCCTGACGGAGCATTAAAAAGGAGGAAACAGTGTCTGGTGATGTCCATGAGTTCAAGACTTCGGGCAGTCATTGTCAACAAAGGCTTTTCAACCAAGTACTAGAAATGAACAGTTTATTTACAATATTTAATCTGTCCAATTACTTTTTGAGCCCCTGAAATGAAGGGATTATGTTTAAAAAATGCTTTAGTTCCTCACAACATTTTATCCAACCAACTGAATAAAGCTGAGTCTGAACTTCAGCTGCATCTGAAATGTTTTGTACAAAATTTATTGTGGTCATTTACAGAACCAAAGTAAGGAAAATGTCTGTCGAATAGATACAAACCTTACTGTACCTTCTGATGGTGACTTACCTCAAACTGTAACAGTTGATAATTTTACCTGAGAATAGCACAATCACTACTCAACTCCATCAAGCTTGTACTTTCTTTTAGTAAATTCATTTTCATATTAAAAAAAAACATTATGGTACATTTACCTTTAAAGTACAAAATGGGCTTCCAGCAATACATTTTATTATATTCACCATAGACCTGTTGTCCTTTTATTAGAGAGGATAGCTTAGATTTGATAAATATTATACAGTTAAGAGTCTTTCAATTTACTTCAACTGAATACCAAAATACAGTATGTTTTTCTTCACGTTTAAAAATCTTGCATAATGTCAAATTATCATTTTCATTTGGGTAAACACAGACGAGTCCAAATAAATTTTTGTTTACATGTAGAAAATAGTTAATATTTATAACTATAGGACTATTAGACTGATTAGATTGTGATTTGTGATTCTCAAAGTTCAAACTGTTTTCATTTCTATCTTATTAGTTTGACGTGTAAAGCTGGTTTGTTACTCATTACAAGTTAAAATACTATAAATCTTTGTCCAAACTTAAACAGAACTGTATAATTCACAAGCATAAACAATATAATTTCCTGTCTCACCTTCTCTTTGGGCCATGCTTTAGGTCGTCCAGGTAATTTTGTCTCTCTATAGCATGCCCTCGTGATGAGTTGAACACTGGGAACAAAACAGAAGTTTGAGAGTTTGGTTTAAACACTGCAGGAAACGTTCAAATAAGAGACTTACGCCCCACTGCCTTTTCAGGGTCCATCCCATCCACATCAATCAGATACCTGCAGGTAACAAAAGGTTGTTAAACTACACTGAGGAGTCCAGCTCGTCCTACAGATGCCAGCCTGTATGTACCTGCTTATCAAGTAGCCGGTGCGGTTCACCCCGTGAGTACAGTGGACTCCAATCAGCATATCTGGAGGAGAGGAGAGTCAGTGCATAAAAACGTGTATCAGGAGTGGCGTTCCTACCGTTTACCTGTGGATTCTTTACTGAAACCTGTGTGGCTGACAGGGTTTCACACTAAAGAGGGTTTGAACACGTCAGAACAGGAGGGGAGGATTCACAGCTCCTTCTTAAATGTGTGTGAAGTATCAGTCAGTTCCACTCTCACCATTATCCTTGTTGTCTTGGAGAAATCTGTGCACAACTCGCTTGAAGCTAAGGATTGTTTGGTCACTGGGAACCTCGTGACCGGCTGTGAAGATCTTCACCCACAGCAGCGATTGTGGAATGTCCTACACACACACACACACAGACACACAAACGGGAAAACAACTGAAAATTACCAATCATGCTAACTAAATAAAAAGTAACTTTAAAAATCTTTTTATTTTCAATTCTTGGGTTTTTCTTATATTATACTTTAACTGAAAACGGTAAAGAGATTTATTACCAACAAATTATCACTGAGGAAAAAAACCAATTCAATTCTGTCATTCCTCCACATGAGATGATTTTATTTTAAAGCTTTGGCAATGAAGGAAGTGAGAGATTCTTTCAAAGAATGCTAGACTTGTTTTTAACTAAGAAATCAAAACCTATGATCACTGTGGTGTCTGTGCCATTACTTTTTTATTATACAGTACTATTAAAATTCAAAACACAACAATGCTCTGGTTTCTTCATTACCTTGATATAGAATATTTTTTCTTTCCACAGCCATTTAGTCCTGCATTGATTGACAGAGACTTCCTTTGTTTCATTCAATATAATGTGGTTTAATTTAAATAAACTATGCTTTAAAGAAATTACATAAACTGAGAAAATCAGGGTTGTCTTTACTTATTCACCACTGACTCCTAATTCTTATTCTGGTTGTGCTTTCTTTGATTTATTTATTTATATATAGTTTTTGGTTAGATATTAATAATTGATACTAAATTATGTTAATTACAATATCATAATACTCTCATTTTTACTTCTAAAATTTTCATCTAGGATCTCCCTAGGAAACAAGAGTTAGTCTGGGATCATTATTTTGTCTTTATCCTAAAACTAGTATTTTGGAGGGTTACAGGTTTAAAATCCTAATATGTGAGCATAGTTGTGTTTATTAACCATATGTAAGAAAGAAACCTAACCTGTCATGTTGCACATCCCACAAAACCACTCTATTTGCAACATGGTGCAAGTAAAGTGGTTCCAAGCTTGGTGGAAAATGTTTTTGCCATCTATTTAATAGGGGTGTAAGAAAATATCGATACACTGAAATATCGCGATATTTCATTTCCCGATACTGTATCGATATTCTAAATCCCTGTATCGATTTTTTAATTAAGGTTTAAAATGTCAGCTTTCCTGCCAGCCGTTCATTTTTATGTTGTAGTTCAGCCTCTGACCACTAGTTGGCAGCAGTGAGCCAGCCATTTGGCTCCTCTACCTCTTGAGGTAGAGGCTATAGTTAAGTGTTGGGTGACCATATTGTAAATTAATATTAAAAACTAAAAGCTGCAAAAAATACATTTTCAAACTATTTATTGGCAAAATGTAGTCTAATACTTGAAAAAATGGATAAAATAAGAAATATGAAACAAATAAAATAATAATAATAAATAAATAATAAATAATAATAAAATTAAATACATACAAAGCAGAACACAGCTAAATGTATCAAAAGTATGTGTATGTGATATTAAAATTTTCTGAGACAATGAATTTTGGTTTTTCATTTTTTTTCAGTAAGAGGTTTTTATTTAATAGAATTTTTGGACAAAAAAAATCGCAATATATCGCCTTGCTTACAGTATCGCAATATATCGGGATATATCGTATCGTGAGTTGTGACCCCTCTGTCATGATATGTATCGTATCGCCAAATTCTTGCCAATACACAGCCCTACTATTTAATCAGGAATAATTGTGCCATAAAATATTACGAGCTTAAAAATAAGATATCTTGATCAGTTTGAGGGAATCTCTTCAAAGGTATCAAACTCTGACAGGTGAAATAAGTTTAGTTCTTTCTGAAGCAGTGTTCAAACACATGCCTGAAACGAGAATGCATTACTGTCCCAGTTATGTCTTCATCAAACATGGATCTGCTCCCGGTGATGTGTGTGTTTGTGTGTGCGCGTACCTGAGGTGTGTAGTAGCGATTGGTATACGTCAGGTCAATGATCAGACCAAGCGCTTGCTTCTCTTTGCTCAGAGCATCCAGCAGCTCCCAGGGGCCGAACACGTCTGAGCCCGGGAGCCTACATGTCAACGACTGAGCAGAAACAAACAGTTACATTCATTAGTAAAAAATAAATAAAATAAACCCACTGTTGTCGACAAACAGCCGTTCAACACGCTGCTGACCTGTTTCAGAGGCACTTTGAAGGCAATGAAGCGAGTCCCTTGGAGCCTTTTCCCTACAGCAACGTAGTCCAGCCATCTGTTAGACAGAGAGTTGGAAACTTTTACTTACTTTCTTATTAAATCTGAAAAGGCAGCATCACAACAAAAACTTTTAGTGAGATTTTCAAAGAATAAAATGTGTTTATCAGAATCCTTCCTGCTGAAAACTGTCATTTACTTCCTTCTGTTCAGAAACTTCAGAGCAAACATTTGGGTGTTAAAAGTGACCACCACCTTTAAAGCTTCAACATCACTCCAACCTGTCACCTTGTGTGGAGTTAACTCAAGAAGAAAGTCTCTGATCAGATTTTCACAACAGCAAATTTATGGCCTCCCTGTCTTTATCTGAATCAAACTTCAACCTACAGAAGAGTGAAGTCAAAATGTTTGTCTTCTTGCTTTCCGCTCCAACATATTCTCATCAGAAGTTACAGAATTCATTTCACAAAGTAGGAAACGGAAATGATCACGAGATCTTAAAGAGGTAAACGCAACCTGAAATGAACATGTTTAACAAAAGCTAAATCAAAATTCTAAAGCATTGTGTGGAAGAACCACTTTTAATTTTCCATCTTCGTCTTGTATCGATTACTCATAGGTCAGAGACGACAACAGGCCCCCGGAGAGAAACATCCCTCACTCCAGAGACACTTTCCAGCTCGTGCTGGGGGACCCTGAATGAAGCATTCAGCCATGACAGTTATTTTGTCTTCTGTATTTTGGATACACCCCCCCCCCCCCCCCCCCCCCCACCGCCCATGTTTACATCATCTCGCTTTCTGATTGGCTACACGTCACATTCAACTGGCTGCGTGCTTGTTTGTGCCCAAGGGAACTCCACACATGCTGGGACATTGGTCCAAGACAACATGTTGAATATCCCTGAACTGAGGTCAGAGTGGTCCCAACATCATTCCTAGCAGATTAGATCACTCTTAACACACCACACACGGCAGGAATATCAGTTAAAATAACCTTTAGAGCCATCACAATAATTTGAGCGTCAATAAGATTGTCGGATGGAAAAAAAATCAGGCCCAAAATTGGCAGTTATCTTGCTGTGTGAACCAGACATTAGACTGAGCCCAGCCATCTACAAAGGAAGCTCATTTTGGCTGCTTGTATCAGGGATTTTGTTTGTTTGGTGGTCAAATATCATGATCATAGGTTAGGGTTGGAACGTAGACAGAACAGACTAGAGCTTTGCATTTTGACTCAGCTCTTTCTTCACCACAATTGACCAAAGCAACACCCTCACTACCGAGGATGAGGCCCCGATCTTTTCATCTATCTCCAGGTCAATCATACCACAACCAAACTTCTCCACTTGAAGCAGAGTCCCCCCATCCCAACCTAGAAAGGGTATTCCTCCCTCTCTTAATTCAATTATATCAGCAAAACCTCAGGTTAGTCGTCAAGTACAGTGGGAGAGGGGTGATGATTTGGTTTCTTTTGTAGCCACAATACCCCAATACCTTGCTGATTCGACAAAGACCTCTTCTGTTTATCAAAGTAGTCTACATGGAAACGTGAGGCCATCTGTCCCACAGCTGAGGGTCAAATGAAACTGGATTTAAAAAAAATCCCAAAAACAGCAGAAAATCTACAACATTAGGACTGAACATGAAAATAATCAAAATATTGCGACGATCACAACCTCAACCTGACTGAAACCTGGGAACCTGAGTCCTTGTTTACCTGAAACTGTCCTGATAGATTAGATTAGAGACACACCTTTATTGTCATCGTACAGAGCACAATGAAATTACAGTTCTGATAAGGACCAGATGTTTTATAGTGTGCTGATACATTAGAGATGTGCTCACTTTCAGTTTTAAAATGACTATAAAACATTTTCCAATCAACAGAAATGATCTACTCGTTGATCCGTTTCTCAACTGAGCAAATGTAATTCAAACTAATTCTTCGGTGTTTACATATTATTTGCATAATTTATTGGTAGAATAGACATTTCCTCAGTGAAAAAAACCGTTCATTTTCCTTTAGGTTTATTTTTAAAGGTTTTGTGTTTACTTTCTCTGCTTTCATAGTGTTCATACAGCTCTTACCTGTCTGGGATGTCGTTCTTCTTCTTCCTGTACCTTGACATTTTTACAGCTCTTCTGTTTCTTTGAGACTAACTAAAACACAACTAGAAAACTACCTAAAAACGAACAAACCTAACTTTCCACACAGACAAACTGAGTTAGTCGGTGTTCTTGTACACGTTAGCTCCTATAAAACCTTGGCTTTTACTTACAAAAACATACTAAAATACCCACTAAAGCTTCGAAACACGTTAAAAACCATTTCCAACTATTTATGTTCCACGCTTTTCATTTTGTTTACAATCTTGAGTGAAACTGTTCCCGAACGGACCGGAACCGGGAGAAACCACTACCAGGCGCACACAGATGACGTCACATTGACAACTCCTTACTGCCATCTGGCGGTGGAGGGTGTGTATTGCAGCAACGCACTGCACTGGATGTGGTTACAGCTGATGTAAAACGTAGGCCCGTGGGCCAAATCTGGCCCTCTTTAACATGTTATCTGGCCCCAAAGATAATACTTTAGATGTAAAATAGTTTTATGGTTTCTCTTTTTGTCGCTGACCTCTTAACAGATGGCCAACTTTTTAAATGATGCAGTTTTCCCATAGTCTGGTCTTAGTGAGGAAAGTGCAACAAATAAACTACTTCAGTTATCGTTTTTCTGTTTTCTCCCTCTTAAAAGTTAAATAATTAAATTTTTGTGAGATTTTTCCTTTTATAACTGATTTGCTGGATTGTGATAAAACGCATCTCCACAAAATAAAAAACAAAAAAAGTTACCGTTGAGCGTAAGGTGTAAGAAATGTTGAAGTTGTGTTTCTAAATTTAATCTTTTTAATTATCTGTTAGGTTATGTATGTTCTAAATGCTACATAAAATATAGCTTGGAAAAGGTCATTTGTATTTCTACAGTATTTAGAATAATTTGTTCTATAACATTTTTGCAATAAATATTAACAGATATTGGGTGTCGGCCTGGACCCCATTTTGAATTTAGGCCCCCTTTTGCAAGTGAGTTGGTCACCCCTGCTTTAAAGGGAGTGTGCATTTGAAAACTAAAATAAAATAAAGTGGTGTTAACCACTTCACAATGTGACTTAGATTTATGAAAAATAAAACAGCAAAGAAAAATAATCCGTAATGAATCTGAAACTAAAACTGGAGACATATTTTACCTCCTAGTTCTAATCGTCCTTATGGTAGTTTTTTTTAATCAAGTGAGGGATTTTTTTAAAAAAATTCATCTTTCTATCAAATAATACACTAATTTAGCCAATAACTAATGGATGGACTGGTTCCTCTGCTTCATTCAGGCAGGATCTTTCTAATTTTGGCAACACTGCATAAGTAGAAAGAGAGTTACAACTGCAGCATATTATGGAGAACCAGAAGATCAACCTGTTTAGTAAATATCAATGCAACTGTCTGTCACTTAGATCATTCTTCAGGTCTCTACGCATTTTATTTTCAGTCACTGTGTGAATTTATTATGTTATTTGTGTGGATCTTGAGCCCAGTGGTTGCAGTTTCCACTCAGGTGTTCTATTCAGGAAGTGCAGGATTCCTTGTTTCATTTTGAGTCGACACTAATAATAAGCTTCTGAAAACTGATTGCTCACATATTTTGACAGATGAGTCATGAGTTCTCATCGGAATTAGACGGGATGTGGTTTATTATATACATACAAAACTGAAAACTATACTTAACATGTTTTAAAAATGTAATCTTGCCATGGAAATCTATTTTTTGCGTACAATGCATCTGTGGAAAACACACTGGAAGTGTATCTTGAGCAGGGGTGGGCAATCCTGGTCCTTGAAGGGGCTATTACTTGTTTCCCTGTTCCAACACACCTGAATCAGTGATTCAGTGATTGAATTAATCCTATCACCCATTCGTTCAACTCAGGCTTGTTGGAGCAACCTGTAAAACATGCAGGATCAGGACCAGGACTAGGCACCTCTGATCTAGAGGAAGGTGCGTTATTTCCCAGAACAGGTGTAAAAGATAACGTTGCAACAGTGTGACTCCTCAGCATGTGATCATGCATTACAATCTGACAGGAAATGCTGTGCACGGAATGTTTATCAAGAGAGGTGTGTTTATGGCTTTTTTGCTCAGCAAAGAGTACTTAGAGTCAAAAGAGTGATGCAGAGAGTTGAACTCTAACAGAGACACGTACAGCACAGACACTTTTAAAGACACAGACCTCACCTGCATCAGTAAAGAGAACCCACGGAGGGGATGGGGGAGTGCAACAGGGCTGTGGTGATGTCTGTGTTCTCCTTTGACTACGGACAACTGGGGAAAAGGAATGGAGCCAAGAGGGACGAGAAGAAACTCCACAGAACCCTCAGCAAACTGGGTTTTAAAGTAGAAGTGCACAATGACCTGAGCAGCCAGGAGATCTACGAGCTCTTTCTCCAAGGTAATAAACCAACACTTCTTATTCTGGAAACACCGCTGCTTGTTGCTGAGCCACACGATTACTGCGCATTGGAAAAATGTGCACATTTGATTGTCACCTTTCAGTGATCTGTATTTTTTTTAATTCCTAGACCTGATGAGGGTTTGAAGTTATACATGTGTATGTGTATATGTATACGTATATATGAATGTGTGTATGTGTACACATATAAATGTGTATATATTTATTTTTTTATTCTTTTTTTTGTTAAATGGGTCAGATCCTATAAGATTATTTTCTTCTTCTGTTTCCTTTAATTTTGAGACTGCCTTTCCTTTTTTGTTGTACTGAAATTTTTGTTTTTAAATCGAAATGAATAAAACTATTAAAATCTAAAATCTAATAGTTGACTTATTTAGCCAAGGGCCCAAAGAACTTCACATAATCTCACAGGGGACAATAAATCATTGAAATGACAAAATCATCTAAAAACAAAATAAATTAGGGTTAGTATGTTTCAAAATCCTAAAGGCTTCCTCGAATTAACCAAACACTTATTAGATCAGTGGTTCCCAAATCATTTAACAAATCGCCTCATCACATTTTTGTCATCCATTATGACCGACCAACTTCTTTTAGACGTTCCTAAATTCAAAATTAAATCCAAAGGTGACCAGGCTTTTGCATTTGCTGCTTCAATATTGTGGAACATTCTCTTCATATTGGGTCTGCAGAGACTGTTGAGGCTTTTAAATCTTTGGCTTTTGATTGAGACAGAGTTTAAGGTTCATTTAGAGCTGATGTCTTTTTTCTTATAGCATGTTTCTGTAGTTTATTTTTCTTTTGTTTTAATGATGCAAGTCTCTGACTGAACTTTGAATAACTTTGGTCAGCTTTTGTTGTTTTTAATGTGCTACAAATAGAAATTTGACATTGGCTACTGGTTTTGTTTATTTGTAAGAGTGTACGCTTAAATATTGTGATTATTTTAAAGTTAATTTGATTTTAGATCTTCTGATGACCCCTAACTGGATGTTTCACAGCCCACAGTGAGGTCCCGACTCCAACATTGTGAACCAATGCATTAAGAAAGCTTCTGTATGACTGTCCTTGACCGTCATTTATGATCTTTTCTATTTGAAAAGACAGTTTGGTTTTGGGGTTGTAACTCAGTTTGTTGCCATATTGACTTGAAAATGCAGCCATCAGCCAACAAACTGTGCACTAAATAAGCTGGCACATCACCCTGTATAATTATTAATCATTTTGGACTTGTACCGAGTGCAAAGCTGATAACGCAATCTTTCTGTAAGAGCAATCTGTGTCTGGAAAAACAACATTAGAGATATTTTTTATTGGTTTCTTTTCCTTTACAGAAGCAAACAAAAGTATCAAAGGACAAAGAGAGGAAGTAATATAATGTTCAAAGAAATTGAAGACTAACTACTTTTCAAAGATGTATCAATCAGGCATTAATCAAATTAGCATGAGTTACACGATTTATGTCGGGATTTGTGTGGGTATTATTGCCCACAGATGTCCAATGTCCTGTTTACAGTTATTTTTAACCTGAACCCAGAGCAGTGCTTGTTTAAATTATTGTCAAATTTAAGACACTTGAGTCAAACCTCACTCTCAAAATTACAGGTTATTTTTGTCAAAAATTCACATTGTTGAAATTAATATTTAACTCATTATAAAGTGGAGTTCTTTAGAAAAGTTGTAAATATCTTACCAGTTGAAGGTAACTCTCTAAGTGACCTTAGTCTGGAGTTTAAATCAAGCTAACAGCTAATCTAAACACAGCTACCGACTCCAATTCTCAAATTTTCTAAGTGTTTTATGTCAACATTAATTTTGAAACTTTTACCATTCCAGAAATTTTGCATCAAAAAATTAATTTTATCAGAAATATTTAGTAATTTAAAGAAATAGCAGCAGCAGTAGCTAGCAAAACATCACCACATCATTACATTCATACAAGAGTACAAGTAGTAAAAAAAACCACTTAGCTAAAAGCCTGTTTGTAAAAGATTGACAGCGATGTAAAAGTTTAAAAACAGTATTTCCATGAACCGCCATGCAAAGTTCAGGATTTGAGTTGCTTTAAGATGCTAAAATCTGCTTTGGATCTTATGGATGTGCCAAGGCAAGTTTTACTGTCTTAAAACTCCAGTTTAGCTAATTGTATGTAATTAATCTTATAATACAAACCTTGACAGCAATGTTGAGATTTATGAAATTGTGTTTGCATAAACTGACATTATACTTTGGAGAATAGAGCAGTTTTTCATCAGAAATCCACTTTAATTTTGACTGCATTCAGACTGACCATTAGCTCGTCAGTTCTGCTTAACATCACTCAATTTTTATAATTTGAAGCTGTTCCAAAAGCTACATACAACATACTAACACTCCCATAAAACCTCACATCAAAACGTTCCTTTAAGGCAGACATCTGCAGGTGACAGTTTGTCATAACTCACATTTTTTTGCACAACTTTCCATCTGCCTGTCATGAAGCTCACTGAATATTTTTGTGCTGCTTTGTCTTTTACATAGTAGAAATGCATTCACTCAAACTAAGTGGATTAGGATGGGAAATATTTTTCTTAGTCACTATTTTTTTTCAGCGCAGTTTGAGTTGTACAATTATGCAAAAACTCAGCTGTTTGCAACACAAAGAATAGTGCTTTTCATGGTTTTAAGAAAAAATGCTAAATAACAATATATAAAGGTAATCACCCCATGATGGCAAGCCCTAAAGTCTCAACATCTCTGGGTAGATGAAGATCTAGATCTCACCTTCTCCACAATCAGAGTTGACACGTTCGTGTTGTGTATTTTAGCTGTTATGTTACATACATTACATAACCGTTTCATTGTTTCTTAGATTCAGGATAGAGAGCGAACATTATTTGGGAGGAGCTGTTTATCAGTAATACATTAAACTTTACAGTCTCATGGTCATAATTAGTGACTTTAGAAATCAAAACTAATGGACAGGAGACAAGAAAAACAAACAATTCCTCACTGAAGCTTCTGCTTTTATTAAACACACACCCCAACTGATGTGTTCAAATAAAATGTCAAACAGAAAATGTGCAGTGAGTGCATGTGTAATGGAACTAATACTTTTATGTTTAAGCAAGTAATTCATGACATCCTTTAATGACCTAGGTTTTCATGACATGCTGTTCATCTGCAGATAGAATGATTAAAGTCAGAACAAGATTTGCTAACAACAGTCATTCTTGGATATCACTTGTGTTTATCTTTGTGTTTTCCATTGACCTTGTATCAAATTTTGCTAAGATGACATAATGATGTTTGTTAACATATATATGAGGCCTCTCGAGACACAGTGTTCAACAGTAGTGTGGAGAGACAGTGACAGAGAGAGGCAGAGGCACAGAGACAGGCCAGGTTGTTCTCTGTGTTTCCTGTTGTTGCAATAAAACTCAGCTGATCATCTCGCAGAGTACCTTCATTTCTTGGACCACATATTTCTGTCTTTGTTAAAGAAATATTGCCATAACAGTTTGGCATTGTCGAAAGGATACCACTAGGAGATCGACGGACCAAGGCCACATTGCAGGTGGACAGATATGAGTGAGCAAGGACTGGACTGCTCAGGACCGTGACTCCAGCTGGATGAAAAGAACCTTTTTATGGTAAATTGTTTTGACAACAGAGATACGCTGGTGATGATTGTGATGGATGATCTTRAATAAGCAAAGAACATTGAATTTTTATTTTTGGCTGTTGAAGAACCTGAGAAGATTTTTGAAACATCATCTGCTGAGAGTGAGTAAAAGCTTCAAGATGCCTCCTTACTTTTCCAAAGAGGATTTCTGCCAGCTTCTTCAAAAGGTGACCGTGTTAGAGCTCAAGATTCGTCATCTGGAAGAGATGAATGCTTTGGAGGACTCAACATGCGTTCAAATGGGTGAGAAGGCTGAGAGGAGAGATCAACATGGAGAGGAGATGGAAGCTGCTTCTGAGTGTAAAACTGTTTGGAACTCTCTTTGTGCCAGACCAAAAAATCTCTCAGGAAGGATTCAGCTCTTGGATGACAACGAATGGCCAGAGTTACAGAGAAATGCTTTTTCTCCTCCAGCAAGGAGAATAAAGCAGGGACAGGCTGTAATCAAAACACCTGATAACGGCCAGAGAAATGAAGACAGAGCAGTCTTTCTTCAAAACAGATTCATACCACTGAAAGAAACTGGTGAGTCTGATCAAAGTTCCCTATCTGATCTCAGTGAGGGATCTGAGACCAGATCCAGATCCAGCCCAAAGCCAAAACAAGTCCGAAGAGAGACTTTCAAGAATCAAGAAATGCTGATCATCACAGATAAAATGGTGAATGAGATCAGAGGCTTCTGGAACAAGAAAAAGGTCAAAGTTCTGAGTTTTGCTGATAAAGTGTCTGACCTCACAGAGAAGATTCTGCAAATAACAGCAGAATATCCAACTTTGAAGACCCTCATCATTCATACAGGAAGTGATGAAGTGATGAACCGACAGTCAGAAATCCTGAAGAAGGATTTTATTCTGCTGCTGAATGCAGTTATAAATCTCAACATGGATGTGTTCCTCAGTGGGCCCGTTCCYRCAGCMAGAGGAGGAGCTGAGAGGTTCAGCAGACTGTTGGCTCTTAATGGCTTTTTGGAAAAGTCCTGTGTTGACCACTCTGTGAGTTTTGTGGATAACTTTGATCTCTTCTGGGAAAGAAAACACCTCTTCAAGTCTGATGGAATGACTCTGAATCAAACTGGAGCACAACTTCTGGCTTCCAACATGAAATATTTCCTGAACAAAGTTCCGGTTGGAAACAAACAGGAAAAACCACAACAGCTGACGTCTGAAGGACAGCTGGAGAAAAATGAGATATAAGTGGAACACAGCGTGCCGGTTACTGATAAGAATACTGCTTCAGAATCAGAACAAGAGAGAGAGGAGTTACTTCGAGCTGCAGAACCGGAAGAACAACTGGATTCATCAGCATCACAAACAGATGATCTCTTGGACTCTGAGACCCCAACAGTACAGCAAGTGGAATGCCCCCTCCTGGATTTTACTAACAACATGAAAGAACCTGGCGAGATTAATATCAAACAAACGCCATGCCCAGATCCTGCTAACTCTCATCTTCCAGCCCAAGGAACTACACCAAGATCTACAAAAAGTCGCAGAGCCCCACCACCACCTCTGACCCTTCGACACATCAAAACAGACAATCCTGTTTATGTTCAAGACGATCCAAAGATTTTTGTGTGATAACTATGTTTTGGGGTTAGTAATTACTGTGGGAGGAATGAAAATTGAATTACTGGGGTTGGGATTTTAGAAAAGTACAAATACTTAGGTTTATGTTGACATGTTTTTTTTTTTTTTGAAATACATTAAAGTGTTTTTTTATTGATCATTTAATTGGTGATTTAATGATCAAATGGGGGAGATGTAATGGAACTAATACTTTCATGTTTAAGCAAGTAATTCATGACAWCCTTTAATGACCTAGGTTTTCATGACATGCTGTTCATCTGCAGATAGAATGATTCAAGTCAGAACAAGATTTGCTAACAACAGTCATTCTTAGATATCACTTGTGTTTATCTTTGTGTTTTCCATTGACCTTGTATCAAATTTTGCTAAGATGACATAATGGTGTTTGTTAATATATTTATGAGGCCTCTCGAGACACAGTGTTCAACAGTAGTGTGGAGAGACAGTGACAGAGAGAAGCAGAGGCACAGAGACTGGCCAGGTTGTTCTCTGTGTTTCCTGTTGTTGCAATAAAACTCAGCTGATCATCTCACAGAGTACCTTCATTTCTTAGACCTTGTATTTCTGTCTTTGTTAAATAAATTTTGCCATAACAGCATGAATAGCTGAAACTCTACATTATGGCCAGTCACCTGCTTCTTGTTGCTTGACTTGCTGTGTGTTTTAGTAATGATGGTATGTCTGTGGTTGTGTCTCTGCTGCAGAGAGTGTGCGGCCTGTGAAGGACTGCTTTCTGGCCGTCCTCTCGTCTCACGGGACGGAGGGCTGTGTGTTTGGAGCCGATGGGAAGCCAGTCCTGCTGTCTCGTATCTTCAGATGTTTTGACAATGATTACATGGAGAAAAAGACCAAAGTGTTTTTGATACAGGTACAGTGATTGGGGTTTTGAGATTTGTACGCACATGACTTACCTTTTGTTCGGTTTGAGATGTGATCCTCAGGGTACTCTGTCTCTCTCTACAGGCGTGTCGAGGACAGGCTCTGGATGATGGACTGGAAGTGGATTCAGCTACAGACTCTACAGAGAGCAGCTGCTTTTCACAGTATTCTTCTGTCCCAGTGGATACAGCTGTGATGTACACCACAGCACCAGGTAAACCACCTGACAAACCCCAAGAATCTTCTGATATATCTGTATAATTCCTCAACTACAACAAACAAAACACCAGTGAAGATTAGATAAAAGTATTGACACACATGGTCAAATCTACTCAACCACAAGTAAAGTTAATTGGTCAAAAACCTACTCAAGTTAAAGTACTGAAGTACTTACTTTTGAAAATACTCAAGTATTCAAAAGTACATGCATTAAAAAATACTCAAGTATTCAAAACTACAAGCTAAAATGTCAAATATCAGTACATTGCCATATCGTTTTCAGAGTGATTTTACAGATCTTTATAACTCAGAAACCACCTGATGTATCGACACAGAACCTCTGCTAAAAAATCACCACCTGTAAAGACTTCAGCATAAAAATACAATAAAGTGAGTGGTTCATTTTTAAATGCAGAAATGTAGTTTATCTGCAGTGAACACAGAAGACATAGGAACTATTTTTCAGCCCAAAAATCTCAAACATCAATACGGCCATGCTGGTTTCCCTGCTTGAGTTTCTTCAATCGTCTCCATTGCTGGGTTCTGTTTGAAATGAAGGTAGAGCTCAGCTTGCAACCGTTAATGAAGATGATGTAATTCCAAATCCATCCCAGGTGTGAGCTATGACTGTGACTGGTTCCCCTTGTAAGGAATATGGTGTGGCATTTCAAGAAAGAAAAACAGCAACAGTGGATTATAAAGCTATGCTCAACCAAAAGTAACAAGTAACTAAAAGAAATGTAGTGGAGTAAAAAGTACAATATTTGTCTTTGAAATGTAGTGGAGTGAAAGTCTTAAGTACCCCAAAAAGTAATTACTCAAGTAAAGTAAAGATACTCAAAAAATGTACTTAAGTACGGTACTCAAGGAAATGTACACCCCTACTATCCACCTCTGTCCATACGTGAGGGTTGGAACAAAGACAGACCACAACTGACCGAAGCAACGCCCTCGTTACTGAGGATGAGGCCCCAATCCATTGAGCTTCTCCTACTCTATCCTATCATTACTCGCAAACAAGACACCCAGGTACTCAATCTCCTCCACTTGAGGCAGACTCCACACCTCAATCTGTAGGGGGAATTCCACAATCTCTGGTGAAGAAATATGGCCTCAGATTTATGGCTTCTACACACTCCAACTGAAGCCAAACTGTCAACACGCTGTCAGGTGGTTGTTCCATGTTCGTTTTCGTGAAACACCTTTCATAGACACTGCGATGAGCTCCTGGGATCCCGCTGTGGGATCCATCTTTGCACAGGGTTTCGTCACACTTGTACGACCGATTATTGCTTCTGGTAGGAAACAGTATTTGAATGCATGGATTAGTTTGTATTATTGATAATAGTTTACCTAATTACAGAGAGCAACAACTGGTATTTTTACCGAGTTTTTGAGTTGCAGCTGGAACCATTCAAGTTGAATGAGACAACATTCCCAAATAGTTCCAACTTCCGAGGCAAATGGGATGCAGCGTAATTGCTGGATGTTCATGGTGTCCATTACTTTTACAATAATTCTGGAATCTGGAATTCACTTAAAGACAATTTGAATGATCACTAAATCCACAACAGATACATAGAACAACTGAGGTTTTCTATACCGCTGCAATTACCCATCAAACCCTGTAGAGCAGTTGAACCTAATGAGTGCTTAATTAGTAGGCTTCCTCAGTCAATGCACCAAAGTGACCACTAAGCTCCTAATGAAAAGTACAAGTTTTGACATGTTTGACTTATGAGAGAGAAAAAGTCCAAAGTTTCTTGAGTTCAGAATTTTAAAAAGCACATTTGGGATTATTGGTAATATTGTAATTGATTGCTTTACCATCGATTTTTATTTTATTTTATTTTTTTCTCTTCCAGGATACGGTGCTTTCATGAGCCCCTCTGGCTCAATCTTCCTCCAGACTTTCTGCTCTTTATTAGAAGATGAGGGCCATCAAAACCTGGAGCTGACCCGCTTAATGACACGACTCGCCCACAGGATTGCCTACACCTTCCAGGCCAAAGGTCAAGAGTTTGAAGGAAAGAAAGAGATGCCGTGTCTAGTAACACGGCTGACCAGAGAAGTGTTTCCTTTCGCCAAGTCGGGGAAAGACAGCGGGGCCACAGGAATGTCTGCCACATGAAAGATGCTTGGCTCCCTTTTCAAACGTCTTTAAAAAGTACACTGAATTACAGTGCGAACATTGTACCAGGAAATATAGGTACTGGAAAACAGTAGCCTAACTACTGTATGTTCCCCAGTACAAAGCCAGCAAAGTAAATTCAGTACTTTTATCATTTGCATTAAAAGTCACTCTGTCTGTTATCCATAAAAAAGCAAAGGAGGAGTGATTGTCTCTGTGGTTAAGGAAGAAAAAAAGATATTATGGGTAAATAAAGCTCTTTACTGTCTCGTTCAAAAACTTTGGATCATTTGTTAACGTCACATCTCTAGTATTCTTCCTACACAGAGCTGTGAAGAGGAAAGCTGATATTTTCAAAAACACTTTCCAATGTCTTATTATTATTATTATTATTATTATTATTGTTGTTGTTATTTACTTTTTTGTGTGGACTCAAAACAGAGCTCTCCAGAAATGACATGGCAGACTTAACAACAGAAGCGCAAATAAATAAAACTTTCTTTCAAACCAAAGCATAAAGCTACAAAACACCAGGATTACAAGGAGACCACTGAGGAGTACTGGTCCATACTTATGTTCCAGTGCCTACAGTTCTACCAATGTTAAAAATGAAAGACCCGAACTCTTGACTAACTCAGTGTCTGATAGATATTTTTAAACTTTATCATTTTTTATATTTGATCCTATTGCATTAATCAACTGTATTAAATGTCTTTCTTGCTGCCATAATTTTCATCTCTGCAGCTTTGAGCTGCACTAACTGATAAGAAGCAACCCTGTGATTGGTCAAGATGTTTCTCTCTGTGCTCTGCTTGTAATAAATTGTGCAGCTTTTCCCAGCCAAGGTCAGAACTTTCTGCTGAGACCCGTCTTTTAGCGTCCTCAGAAACTTCTCACTCTTTGCGAAGAGAAAACTGTTTTAAACTGAATACTTATGTCTGTGTCTGGTTCATTTCTTTTTAAAAGGTAATTTAATGTCCACTCTGACAATGTCTGTTAATACAAATGATAAAAATACTGAATTCTAGAGTGGGCATGAGCAAACTTTACAGTTAAATTACACTCAATCACAGGATATTCAGAGGTAATATCCTGGATAAAATCAAGTGTCTTTAATAAGTTTGACTAAGTCATAAGGAAAACAAGTGAAAGATAAATGATTCATTACCAATTTTCAATGATCAATAACGTGTTTACCCTATGACTTGGTAAGTCCAACTTATCAAAGACACTTTGTGTTACCTTGAATGTTACCTACCTCACATCGTAACACTTGGGCCTAACAGTTTACTGTAACCAAAAAAATCTTTGTTTCTTGGAAACAGAAGGATCATGGGAACATGGGTGTGTACCGGAGAACGTGGTACCAGGAAACATAACAATGGCTCCGAGGAGTCCTGAATGTGCTGTAAGAATACGTAACGTTTCACTGAAGAAAGATACAAACTGATGGGTTATACAGGCCTGGGCTGATGAATGCAGTCGAAACACCAGGCCTGATGAGTAAGGTTGGGTAAAATTGTAATGTGTGCAATTAATTGTCACAAGTTAATAACTGCCACGTTGCAAGTACTGCAACTACTGTCATGTGATGATGTATCAAGCGCACATGTGAGCCCAGTGACAGAAGGCGGTATGGAGCAGCTAATGCTAACCCTAACCTAGGCAAAAAAATTAATCACAATTAATTGTGGCATTTAGCTGATAATGATCAATATAACAATTTATGACATTTGCACAGTTAGACTTTCACATTTGACATGTTTCCGTCTCTCCGTCCGTTGTCTTCCAGTTATCCACGGTTGGGTCGCGGGGGCAGCAGCTTATATGTTTTTGACTTTAAATCAGTTATCCTGTGTCTAAAATTATACTTACAAATCATCAAATTAACTCCTTCATTTTAACGCCCATGGCCTGCCCTACATTATCTTCTTCAGTGCTTAACTTGCAGTTCGTAAGGGACAGATTGACTGAGCGCATTGTGCATTTTCAGTACATTTGTTTCCACCATTTGTGGAGGAGAGTTTGTTGCCTCGGTCCGGATCTTCTGGTTTCTGGTGATCTTTCAGGTGAAAAACAAGTAGGGTTAGTGTTAGCTGCTTCGCACAGACTCCCGCCAATGGGCTTGATAGTGCAACGCACACAAAAATACGACATCATCACATGGCACAAATTACAGTAAATGCAATGTGGCAAAATATTAACTGTTGACAGATAATCTGACAATTGCATACGATTTTGCCCAACCTTAACACAAACGTATGTATAAATTAGTTTTATTGTTATTTTACGTTGTGATAGCAAAATGTCCTCAATGTGTAATGTTGCTAGATAGAATGATTGCAGAGTACTATGGGGTGCCGTTTGTAAAGTTACACAGTCAAAAATTACCACCAATATTTTTGTTTTATTTAGCCTTTTATAATAAAAAAGAACAGATTTATTTTTCAAAATCAGTTTTTCACCATACGATTCATACTTTTATAAATGTCATAGTTTAGAAACTAAATATTTAACTTACAAATTAAATATTTAGTTAACAAGCTAAATATTTAACTTGTGACTTAAATATTTAGTTTTGAGCTAAATATTTAGCTTGAAACTTAAATATTTAGCTATCTACCTAAATATTTAGCTAGCCATCTAAATATTTAGCTTGCAACTTAAATATTTAGCTAGCCACCTAATTATTTAACTTAAATATGCCTAATGTAAAACAATTTTAAAGCCTTTAGTTGATTAGTTTAATCAAAATGTAAAACAGTAAAATAGTTATGAGCTCCTTAAAACAACTGGAGAGCATGGTTGATAGACCACTTGACCTGACTAAAAGTGAAAGTGGATCAAAAACATGTTCAAACAAAACTGATACAACTTCATATAGATATGCATTATGGCCTGTGGATCAGTGTGCTGCAAAGGCTCTTTGTATTTTAAATAAAACTAATGGTTTGTTAGGATAACAACACTAGACTTCAGTCATAAACACCAGCCCTCATAAAACTGCCTGCACAATGGGCACCACTTCTTTAGGATGTGTGATGACAGCAAAGATAAAAAAAAAAAAAAGCTCTGTAAGTATTTTAATGGGTCATTTTTTTTAGTTTAGCAAAATCTTTGGGTTGTTAGAGGTTTTACTGAAACTATATATGAGTCAAAAAGACTGAAAACCTTTATTTTTAGGTCTGAAAAACCAAAGAAAAGTAGTTTTATTGTGTGGTTCTACCAGAAATATGCCTTGAACTTTCTAGGAATTTCAGGATATTTTACGATGAGGAATATCTCGAACTGGAAGTGTAAATTCTTGGCAACCCTGTTAACTTCTTTCCAAGCATCACACAGAGATTAAACAATCATGTAACACAACCCTGTCATGCATCTGTCATGTCAATTCTCTCCACTAGGTCAGTTTATTGCTGTAATGTAGCCATACCTTTCTTCTCACCTGTGTCCATATATGGACTTCCTTTCTCAGGTGCAGACATTATGCAACCGTCTCAGAAACAACTGAATGACCCCTGACACGTTTGTCATGAGTCAGTGTCTTCTGACTAGACAGCTGATTTGCTTTAGTTACGCTCAAGATCTTTTTTCCTCTCAATGAGTGACGAACAGGAAAAGTAGGTAACTCCAATAAATCAGCACATGAACAATCTGAATGTCTGCTCAGGGCTGAGCTGTTGGAGAATCCACTCAAGCAGTTTAGGTAAAATAAATACTACTATGTAGTAGTTTTTGTTATCGGTTAATCTTTTTCTTTCTTTTTTCTGACTGGGCAGTAGTTATCAGTTCAATGTTCTTTCAATTTAACTTTTTTATTATTTTTTTTCATTTACCACCTGCAGTAGTAAAGATCCAGCACCTGTGAGATTATTGTTTGGAAGAAGAAAACTGAAAACAGGACATTTGCATTTTTAATTCTGAATCAACTTCCAGCAGACGGTACATCAGAACTTGATGAATATCTATTAACAAAGAATCAGAACATGGATTTACACTTATAACTACCAAGTGAAAAAAGCATTTTAACCAAACAAAACCCTATGCCCACACTTTACTTTTAGTTAGAACAGTTAAACCCCTCCTAAAGAACAAAACTGAGAAAAGTGAATTTGAAAAAAAAAATGTATGAAGCTGGAGATGCAGTCAAATATTGACCAATTATGTCCTTTTCAGACTAGTTAAAAACATAAGAGATCTATAAAAAAATACAAAGAATGCTCATTTACAGCAATAAAAAGAGGTACAATTTATGTTAAGTGTTTTCTTAAAGGGATCCATGATAAGTTGTAACATTAGACTTTAGTTAATAAACATTTATTTTAACTGTAAAAATACTGTAGGCTGTTTAGTTTTTATAAGTTTTAAACTAAAAGTTTAAAAACATAATACACGGACGGGACAATTTTATTTATACGAAAAGCATTCTGGGTAAACGATGACATGTATAGGTCCTTGGTGCGAGGCTGCTAGCGAGCTATATCCACCCTGAAGGTTAATGTTGGACAGTATCTGATGATCGACTCTTTTAAATGAAACCAGAGAGTGTTGACAGAGAGGAGAAGGTAGAAATGACTCAGACTACAACTGAAAATATGGATGGAGGACAACAGAGCTGCTTCATGGAAGAAGAACCTCAGCTTAGCCTGTTAGCTTTAGCGTTAGCCCCGACGCTATCACCATGTATTAGCTCAGCGCTACACATTCTCCTCTTGTCACAGAGGTTCTCCATCCACATGACAGAGAGCTTGTTTGTCGCGCTAGCGCTGAGCTAATTCATATAAGGCAATATAGCGTCGGCGCTAGCACAAAGGCTAACAGGCTAAGCTGAGGTTCTTCTTCCATGAAGCAGCTCTGTTGTCCTCCATCTATATTTTCAGTTACAGGCTGAGTCATTTCTACCTTCTCCTCTCTGTCAATGCTCTCTGGTTTCATTTAAAAGAGTCGATCGTCAGATATTGTCCGAGATTAACCTTCAGGGTGGATATAGCTCGCTAGCAGCCTCGCACCGATGACCTAGTTGATGTCATCATTTACCCAGAATGCTTGTGTGTAAATAAAATGGCTCTGTCCATGTTAAAATATATTTTAAAAATTTACAAAACTGAACAGCCTACAGTATTTTTACAGTCTTTATTTTACAGTTAAAATATATGTTAATCAAATAAAGTCTAATGTTACAACTAATCAGGGATCCCTTTAAACTTTAATTACTCAGTAGAAGCAGCTCCTCTCAACTGACTGGTTCAAAGTGAGAGAGGCTGTGGACGAGTTAAGGCACTGTGAGAGCTCGCAGCTGATTGGTCAGAGGAGGTTGGAAGTGGGACGAGGAACGGCTGACACAGCAGCGAAGGAGGATGGGGGGATCTGATGGAGGAGGCAGCGAAAGGTGAGGAGGCAGGAGTGTCTGAGGAGGAGGAGGAGGGTGTGGAGGGACCTGGAGTGACCGTGTTGCGGCTCAGAGGCTGGGTGGTCCGGTGGGGTTTGGTGGTGAGGGACAGCGGCTGCAGCTGCTCCGCGTACGGCGAGGTGTGCCCGCCGTGGCTGTGGGACGAGTGCGTGTGCTCGGTGCGTGTCGCGGCCGGAGCGGCGGGCGAGGCCAGAGCTGTAGTGGGGGTCGCCGGGGAGTCCAGTGAGGAGGCGGGGCTGGCTTGAGACAGGTGGGTGTGCGTCAGGTGAGACACCGTGTGCGGCTGTGACAGGTGAGGACGCGTGTGGGAAGGTTGCGTGACTGAAGCGTGTGTCGGGGGGGTCTCCTCACGAGGCTTCTTCAGCTGCGGTGGCAAGTTGTCAACCGAAACCGCAGCGGCAACTGAGGAATAAAAACACAACAAATCAAAAGTTTATTACACAAACCTGAATCAAGCTGTGATAATCTTAGTGTTTATATCCAACGCACTAAAACAAAAACCCTGACATGCTTCATACAAATATCATCTCACCTTCAAACTGACCGTCGCCTTGCACTCTCTTCCTCTTCTTCTTTTTACCCTGCCCAACAGAAAACAGGTGAGTTCCACCAGTAAAACCAGCCAATGAGTCAAAGTTTTCTGACCCATCGTGGCTCTACTCACATAGTTGTCTCTGGCTGACCAGTTGGGGTACAGCTTTGAGTGAAGGAGTCTCTCTTTGCGAGCCAGTTCATAATATCTTGACTGCTCGTCTTTGGACAGCGAATGCCACTGTGGACGAATAAGAAACACTTTCACATCCACGTGGATGAACAGGTGAGAATTATGTTAAACTTTACTGTAACTTCCTGGAGTGAGTTTGAAACAATCATAAATCATTTCAGTTTTAACTAAATTACTTGCACTATTTTCAGCTCTTAGTACTGCCTGATATTTTTATTTTATTTAAATATTATTTATTTTTAAGTTGCAACTTGTACCTAAACTCAAAATAAGACTTTGCATGACCAACTTTATTATTCTTTTAATGCATCAGGATAGTTCCTGTATTTTTTTTTCAAACCCCAGCCCTATGAAATTAAACTTGGAATATTCCTTAAAAAAAGGGCAAGTACTTAAAATGTATAAATTATGTACTTATTTAAAACAGAACTAGTGCAGACAGAGAAGCGGTGTAGAAAACACCAGCTGCCTATCAGAGTAAAAAAAATGTTTGTAGTTATTTGCAAATATTCTTCTGTGTAGTTATGACTTCTTACAACAAACATCTTTGATACCAAATAAAGACTTGGTTTTTTTTTTTGGTAATGTATTTGGTACTTTTTAAAATAGTCATATTTTTTGTAAAATTCTGATTTTATTCTCAAAGCATTGTTCGTATTTATTTATTTGTAATTAATAAATAAATAAATAAATAAAATAGACTGACCCTCTGTCCCAGTATTTGATTGATGGTGGCGCTCTCTTTTACTTTACACTGAGCCACCACTTTAGGCCTCTCCTCCCTCATGTACAGCATGAAGGCATTTAGAGGCTTCTTGATGTGAGGTTTCTTTTCCTCTTCTTTTTCACGTTCTGGGTCAAATGTAGACTTTCTGCAAGAAAATGGGTCATACAGACGTCATAAAACACCTACAGAGTAAAGCTGAAAACATACTCCCTGCGAACTCCTGACGTCGGCACGGGTTGTCACAGTTTAATGACGAATATTACGTCACCGGGCTTCGCAGCGTCGTGTCGACAGCCCCTTTTGGCACAACCCGCCGGCAGAACTTTTGACCCCCCCTCCCGTGTCGACGGTAATGTGTGATTGGTCTGAAATTCGAGGGCGTGTTTGTTTGTGCTGCGCTCGGGAAAAAAAAAAGAACGACTAGCTCCCAGACTAGAAAGCAGTTTTATAAGATACTGTATAGTCAAACCGTGAAAACTTATGGCTTGTTTGTGCTTAACATGTGCTGCTGCACTCGGTAATAAATAAATAAAAAAATAAAAAAATAAATAAATAAAATAAAAAATAAAAAAAGATAGTCATACCGTGAAAAACTCACGAATGGAGATAAAACAGACATTGTGCATGGAGGAATCTGACTGATAAAAACTGTGGAGATAAACCAGAACTGATGTGGACAAATTCGTCGGGTGAGTGACGTCCTTTTTTTCTGCAATGATTGTCGGCTGTTGCAGGGGGAAATTCCATGCAGTGACGTATGGTTCAGTGGGAGGGGGGTTTCCCGAGCTCGGCGGCTCAGTGACTATGAAAAGTCTGTGCGAAAACAACTGCTGATCAACCACGTGACCGCACGTCGACCCGTCGGCATCGGAGCGAGTATGTTTCAGGCTTAAATCTGAACTTTGCTGAAACTCAGCTTCTTATTTGCTGTTTTTAATTTCCTTTAAAATGGGACAATATGATGCATTTCTCAGGGATGTAGTTCAGTTCAACACTATAATAAAGTAACTGTCACCTTCAGTTATGAAAATGTTGTTTTTATGGGTAAATCAAGAATAAACTTGACTTCACATCACAGCTTTCTCAAACATGCATGAATGAGTCAAAGCAAGACTCTGGGCATGTGTTTTTATGAGAGGATAACATCATAACATGATATAAACTCAAAGAAGTTGATTCTACATGATATCGTCCCTTTAAAAAAGGATATTGAATACGAGCAGCTCTGGAAAACATGCAACAGACACTTAACATGCAACAGCTGTTGGAAATAAAACATGAGGTGAATCATGGTTGTTGTTTTTACCCAGGCTGGTGGCTGCTGCAGTTTGCAGGCTCTTGCTTTACCACCACAGGGGGGGCTGCTGAGTGGGGAGCTGATGACTGGGGGGTTGGCACCAAACGTGGAGAGAAGCTACTTGGCACTAGACTGTATGACGAGGCACAAAAAGTACAACACAAACCCATGACACACTGACAATGATCAAAGCTACAGAGAACATAATTGTGTGTCTGTATTACAGTGTATACACAGTTTATTTGTGACCACTCACATCACAGTGAGGATTAACTCAAATTTGGTCAAAATGACCTCAGAACATTTTCAAATTCCTGCTTTTTAAGCTCCATGTTCTGAAGCCTATTTTTAGTTTATCTTATATTGAGGAATTTTTATGTCATTTTAAAGAGGAAACCTCAAACAATATTTGGATATTAAGATTACCCAGACAAAGAAAAGAAAGTTTGCTAGCTTGCAGAGAAAATGACAAAAATTTTAAGGTGTTTTCTACTCAAAATCACATTTTTGTAGCTGCAACACAAAGAAGGGCTTCAAAAAGTTCTTTCAAATTATATTTCAGTAAATATATTCACCCCAGAGACAATTCAGGACATCACAGAACTGTTGGGTCGAATGAAAATGTCCTCTAGCCCCCTTGATGTCCTGCCCTCATCTCTTTTCAAAGATATTTTTAACTGTATTGGCCCAAGAGTTGTAAAACTGATAAATTACTCCCTTGTTTCTGGTTCTGTACCCCACTGCTTCAAAACAGCTGTTGTCTGTCCTCTGTTTAAAAAGCCTAATTTAGACTCTTCTCTGCCCGAAAGCTACAGACCGATCTCCAAACTACCATTTTTATCAAAAATCCTGGAGAAGGTGGTAGCTGAACAATTGATTTGCTGTTTGGAGGAAAATGACATTATGGACATTTTTCAGTCTGGATTTCGCAAATTGCACTTYACAGAAACAGCTTTATTAAAGGTTTCAAGTGACTTGTTGATGGCAGCTGACTCTGGAAACTACACTGTGCTGGTTTTAGTGGACTTAACTTCAGCGTTTGACACTGTGGATCACTCTGTTCTTATCTACAGACTGAGAGATAATTTTGGTATTTCTGGCTCTGTTTTAAACTGGTTCACCTCTTATTTATCTGAACGGTCTTTTACTGTTTTTATGAATCAGGTTTACTCTGATTTTGCACCGCTGTCTTGTGGGGTACCCCAAGGTTCAGTTTTGGGTCCAATCCTCTTTTTATTGTACCTGTACCCTTTAGGAGGTATTTTAAAACATTACAGTAATGTGTCCTACCATCTGTATGCTGATGACATACAGTTGTACTGTTCGTTTCGACCCTCTGAGTTCTTCAAACTATCTGAACTCAGTAACTGTCTGTCAGAAGTCAAAATATGGCTGAACAACAACTACCTGCAGTTAAATGCAAACAAGACTGAAACTCTTATTATCGCCCCTGATGATAAAATCCCTGTAATCAGGCAGCACCTTGCTTTTTTAACTCCTTCAGTGAAAAATAGTCTCAGAAATCTGGGTGTTGTCTTTGATAGYTCTATGTCTTTTGACAGCCATTGTAAAACTTTAGTTCGTAACTGTTTTTATCATTCAAGGAACATTTCAAAGCTGAGATCTTTTGTGTCACAGAAGGAACTAGAGATGGTTGTTCATGCTTTTATTTCTTCTCGTTTAGATTACTGCAACAGTCTTTTTACATGTCTAAACAAATCCTCCTTGACTCGGCTTCAGTCTGTGCAGAACGCTGCAGCGAGGTTATTAACAAAGACCCACAGGAGAGCCCACATTGCACCGGTTTTAGTCTCTCTGCACTGGCTCCCTGTGCATTTGAGGAGTCATTTTAAAATTTTAGTTTTAACTTTCAGAGCACTACATGGTCAGGCCCCCAAATACATMCTGGACCTTCTGAAGCCTCTCTGTCCATCCAGGACTTTGAGGTCTTCTAATCAAATGCTGCTGGTGGTCCCTCGAACCCATTATAAAACCCGTGGAGACAAAGCTTTTCAGGTGGCCCCGAGGCTCTGGATCTCTCTCCCTCTGTCCCTTCGCTGCTCAGATTCTGCTGACTCATTTAAGAAACATCTTAAGACATTTTTATTCAGACAGGCTTTTAGTTAAGTGCTTTTTATTGTGTTTTAATTGTTGTTTTTATATCTGTGATCTGTTTTATTGTTTTTAATTATTTTTTGCTTTCTGTGAAGCACTTTGTGATGTTTGTCTGTGAAAGGTGCTATAGAAATAAAGTTTACTTACTTATTTACTTACTTCAGATATTACATTTAAACAACCCTTAGATAAGGAATTTATTATCTATATTTTGACAAAATGCAATTACTGCACATTTTAACAAAAATACTATATCTGCCTATTTGTCCACATTCCACTTTCAGACTTCATCCTTGGTTTTTGTTTTGATGTGATGGTACACACAATTTAAAATTCAACCCTACAATCCATAAAGTCTATCAGTGGAATTATACAAATGCATCTTTCATCTGGATTATTCTATTTGTATGCAGCAGCACTTCTATTTTTTAAAATTTTTAAAGACATTTTGTGTTTGACAATTTTTGATTCAATAAACCAAAAGAATCATAAAACAAATAGAAGTTTGTTTAAAAATTAAAAGAGACTTATGTCCAGGATCAGCACAGTCAGGGTTTCTAACATGTATGTTTTGTATTTTGTTATTACAAAAGTGATTTTTCCACTGTGTTTTCCCCACTTATACAACTGATTTATTTTGGAACCATTTATATTTTAAAAACTCTGAAGGCTCATTATGTTGATTGAGGGTCTCCACTTTGCTTTCTCCTTTTGCGTTCTTCTCTCTGTCCCAACAAATCAACATGGTCGCCCATATTTGACAAAAAGTAGGGCAGCCTTTTGCTGGCACTAATCAGGATTCTCTGTTTGTCGAATTCTCAACAGCCTTTGCAAAGCAAAACATGCCCCTTAAACTACACTGTCTCTTTCCACTGCCACAGTTTGCAGACATTAAAATGTGGCATTATGTTTGATAAAAAATAATAATTATGTTGCTCTGCTCCTGTGCCTTAAACATTATGGTATTACTCGAATTTCTTTAATATCAGTGATGTCATCGATGAGACAACTTGAATCCTTAAAGTAAATTTACAATGTGGATGATAATAGAAAAATAAACTGGTGTTAGAAATCATGTCAATCATCTTGAGATGCCAGTAACATTTTGGTCAATCGGGTGGAGCTGTTATGGTTCCAGATTAGTCCTGAAGCAGCAATCACAGATCTGCATCAAAAACACATCACTTGTTGTTTAACTTTCACAGCTAACACAAGTACCTTGGCATGGAGGCATTCAAAGCAAGAGCTGCAGGACTGAATCCTCCTGCAATGGGGTACATGGATTGTCCAGGTCTGCAAAAAGAAACCAAAAGATGGTCCATGATTCATTTATCCATCTACAAATTAAATAAAACATTGTAGTGTAATATTTGAGCCATTTTAACATGAATACAACTTCCGGAAGCTGTTAACTTAGCTTGGTCCAATAACTCAGTAGGTTTCAGGGGAACCAACAGAGATCTAAAATGGCTCGTTCCAAAGTTTCAGTGAGATTTTCAGAATTCAGAAATTTATTACAAAACATTTCGATTTAATCAGGGAGGAAATGAAGAGTAAAGAGTGTCAGTTTATGTGGTGCATAAAGAGCTGTTCCTCTTGTAGATGAAAGTTATCAACACACTGAAACTGACTAAATGATGGTGACATATCAGCTTGGCAAAAGTGAAAGAGAATGTTTTTTATTCATTGTGAAGTTAATGCATGTTCACTTACAGCCATCCAAGAGGGTGTGTGATCTGAGCCATGCCTCCAGGAGAGACTGGGTAGCAGGGGGTGTGGGGGCTCCTTGACATACCTGCTTCACAGGACACGTGGAGAATAAAACAAATCTTGTACGTTTGGATGTGACAAATAAGAGCGGCTGCTTACCTGTGTCAGGAGAAAAGCCAGGAGAGGCCCTCTGAGGGGAGAAGGCCTCGGGGCTGTAGGACAGCAGTGGGTGGAGGTGGGTCATGTGGGGGTGCTGCATCACAGGGACACTGTTGGACTGGAAACAAACAGATAACATCATACAATGCGACTATCAGTACAGTGATAACAATTAAAAATTATCATCTATTCATTTGATACATATTTGCATTTGGAAAACAATGTTACTGTGTAATTATATTTATTTAGATAAATACTTCTAATGTTTAATGATTTCTTATGTAAGTAAGTAAAGTTTTATTTATATAGCGCCTTTCACAGAAATAAATTCACAAGGTGCTGTACATTCAGGGAAGGGGCAGTTAAGAAATACCCATTCAAGAAGACATACAAGACAAACATGGCAGAACAGGTGAAATCGGTCATGCAGCAAACACAGTTGTGCTACCTTTAACAACAGAAAAACTAAAAACCACACAAGGGAAGATGAGGAAAAAAAACATCATTTTATAATCAACGATGTGGCACACTATGGTGTTTATCATAAACAAGAAAAACTCAACTTGTTTTTATTGTCTTTTTCCTTAGAGCCCCAAAGCTCACCAGCCAATCTAAAAATCTGTTTTGGTTTTTATAGTGCTTATTCTTAGGACACTCAGATGCTTTACATTATTCATTCACACACTGATGATTTAATACTAACAGCACAGGAACTTTGACTTAAGAATCCTACATTGTTGCTACATCTACAATTTCTTTAATATCAAATTTGTCACAAAGAGAAAAATATAAAGAAATTGCTCCAAATTAAAGGCTGTTTTGTGCCCACTCTAGACTGTACAGCGTGACCCTGTGGTTGATGCTCTACAGGGAATTTTCTCTAGACTGGCCTGGCTATGGCCATTTTAATTAAAATATAATAACTATAAAAGCTATAAACATAAAAAATATGCAGCACACACAACCTCTTGGGACAGTGAAAATGTCCTGGTTATAGCTCTGTTCTCTCATTGTTAGGAGGACTTTGAAACATGAGTAAAGACTTGCTGTCCTCTGCAGGCAGACAGCAGAAACTACAGCCGTTGTGTTCCAAGTTTGTTATATAATGATTTCGTTTTAGGATATTTCAACAAATAATATTGATATATGATTGAACTACTTTACTAGGTTTGTCTGTGAGAACGGAATGTCTATTATAAATTACTCAAGTTTACCATGATTGGACATTTTGAATCTTTGTGAAGTATTTGACTTTTTAAAGTGTGTTTCTTAAGCGTTCCTGTTTGTGACACAGTTAAACTTTGAGATATTTTACTGAGTGTGTGTGTGTTGTGTGTGTTGTGTGTGTGTGTGTGTGTGTGTGTGTGTGTGTGTGTGTGTGTG
>NW_013952417.1:812617-835252 GCF_001266775.1 Austrofundulus limnaeus | reverse complement strand
GTGTGTGTGTGTGTGTGTGTGTGTGCAGGTTGTACCAGGTGTGTAGGAGTAGTAGAGTCTCTGACAGCTGCTCTTCCTGGTACGTCCAGCAAAGGCCATTGAAACGGTAGGTACTGAGGAGAGAAGTGGACGGTGAATACAACACACACATTTCACAAAACAGTATCCACCTCTGTTTCTGATAACTCTCATAAAATGCAATACTGACACAATAAGACCTGTTGATAAAGAGCACAAAGCTGTAATCTTATCAGCAGCTGAGCTGCTCATCACCACATGCAGTTTGCAGCAGTTCATTTTAGAAAACAGAAAAACATCTGTGCTAAAAAATTTAACTTGCAGTAATATGACATATTGTGAACTTGAGTGACAATCAGCATTAATATGCACTGCTGAACACTCTCACACACATGTATGTAAAAGTCACTAAAGCGCATGAACACTAATTTAAAAATGATCATAAATTAGGTAAATACCTATGTAATTTTAAAAAGCCCAACTGATGTAGCTGCTATTTTAAACCCAAAGAGTATTTGGCAACTTTGTCATATATCTTCAAAAGAACTGAGTCAGAAAAACTCAATCATTAGAAGTCATGAGACGAGGGATTATTTAAAGTTCTCTTCAAACACAAACTATACTCAAAACAATCTTGATTTAAGTGGATATTTAAATCACAAAATGTTATGTACTAGGGCTGTGTATTGGCAAGAATTTGGCGATACGATACATATCATAACAGAGGGGTCACGATACGATATATCCCGATACATTGCGATACTGTAAGCAAGGCAATATATTGCGATTTTTTTTGTCCAAAAATCTATTAAATAAAAACCTCTTACTGACAAAAAAATAAGAAAAGCTAATGTTTACTTACAATGCTAATGCTACCCTTACTCTCTGGCGCTCAAGAGGTAGAGGAGCCAAATGGCTGGCTCACTGTTGCCAAGTCAGAGGCTGAACTACAACATAAAAATGAACGGTTGGCAAGAAGGTTTACATTTTAAACCTTAATTAAAAATTGATTCAGGGCTTTAGAATATCNTGCTAATGCTACCCTTACTCTCTAGCGCTCAAGAGGTAGAGGAGCCAAATGGCTGGCTCACTGCTGCCAAGTAGTGGTCAGAGGCTGAACTACAACATAAAAATGAACGGTTGGCAATGTTGACATTTTAAACCTTAATTAAAAATCGATACAAGGCTTTAGAATATCGACACAGTATCGGGAAATGAAATATTGCGATATTTCAGAGTATCGATATTTTCTTACACCCCTATTATGTACACACAATACAGAAATACAAAAATTACTTACATTAGCTAGCATAAAAATGTGAAAAAATATTTTGATAGGCACAAGTTTTATTCATTACTGCTTATAATCTTTGTTTAATTTAAAATGTACTGGGACTAACTAGTGGTACACTGAACAATAAAGTGATTTTTCTCGACAGCCTAATATAAAATGTGAAACAGGTTTGACAAATAACTTCTCAGAGGACTGGATAACGAACTATTTGTTCTTGTCCCAAACACCAAGTTCTTTAATATTTATCTCAAGCAGTTGTAATGCTTAAGGTTTAAGACTTTGTCTTACATCACACTTTGTGTGTTCCTGTTCAGTTTACATTTCTAGAAGAGAAAAATGTTCACCAACGACTTTCAACGTAGACATGCTCGGAACTTAAATGGCCAGTATCAGTAGGAGGAAATACTCACAGTGTAGAGGCCCTGAGATGAGATAGTGCTTAATCTCCCACATGTTTACATTCTCCCAGACCAAAAACCACAACTTGCTCTCCCACAACTCACACACACACAAGGAGGCACACAGTTGACTTCCACAAGAGGAAGACGGGTTGTAGATAAGAGGTTTGTGCTGATGTGATGAACACCAGAGTAATGTTTGCTGTCTCCGACACCGGGCCCTCAGGGTGGAGCTGGACAAAGAACAGAGTCCACTCTACACACTTCTTCGCACCACCAGCTCCCCAAATCACCAGGCTCCACTATTGACCGTGTCTGAAAACAGGGAACACCCTGCCTCCTACCTACTGTCAAACACAGAGCCCCGCAACTGAAAGGGCCTTTGGTGCTCATTCAGCTATGAGTGACGCCTACAGACTCTCAACTGTGACCTCTGACCCTAAACGAGGAGAGAATCCAAAGCAGACAGAGCAGCAGGAGCTCTGATATCTCGTCCTGACTACAAACTGATATTTTCAATCAAAAAAATAAAAATAATAATAAAGTTTTGCCTTTTCAAACCTCTGAGGTTTTCTTTTGTGGGATGGAACTTAAAAACGCCAACAGTTTTAATAACCCAACAACATCCTTTTGATGAATAGCCAGAGGGTCAACACGCAAACTATTTAATATAAAAGCTATATTTTCTAATGTTACATTTATTTATGTGTAAATGTGAAGGAAAAAGTTTTCTTTCAAAGTAAAAAATAGAAATAACGTGTACTGATTGGACTAGAAGTTGAACTTAAGCACAAGCCCAACTTTATAGAGCTCACAAAAAAACAGAAACAAACAGGTAAACAGTGGTAAGGCTTTTTTCTTATCTCCACTGAATCTATGTCAGATAAAAATCCAAACACACACGGACACACCACTTCCCCCACCTGCTGCATAAACACACCAGGATGTCTGCCACACTAACACAGCCAGAAACAAAAAATTCACACACAGCTAGTCCACAAAAGCAGCCTGTATCCTGCCCCCCCGTTCAGAGGCCCGAGGAAGCTCTGGCTGCGCGTTAACTGGATCCAGCTGTTGGAAATACCAGGACAGTGTGCACTCAAACACACACTCACTCACTCACACACACACACACACACACACACACACACACACACACACACACACACACACACACACACAGAGTCTATTACTGAGGGAAGTCTAAAATCACTGTCTGAGCTCAGGGGAAAGTTATTAGGTTTACTGCTGTTTACAAAACATTGCAGAGCACACACATATAGGGTTTTTATAACAAGCCTAAGAAAACAAACTTGTAAAGTTTACATACTTTAAGGCTGGAGTCATTAAAACAACTTTAAATTCAGTCATTCTAGTTGATTTATTTAAAGATGAAAATGTTTTAAATAAACCCCCCAATAAAGTACAACTGGCTAGATCTAGCTGTTCTGAAACAGAGCGTATTGAGGATTTAATAAACTTAATGAGAAGCATAAACGGTGTAAAAATCTAGTTTGCAAAAGTAAAATACTTCAGTAAGTCAATATAAAAAAGGAACTAGCTGTTGACATTTATTCTTCAATTGCAAAGACAAACAGCCTGAGTAATCACTCAAGAACAGGGCTATTCAACTGGCGGCCCACGGGCCAAATCCGGCCCGCGATTGACCAAAGTTCGGCCCGCCAATTGTTTTATTCATCTCTTTAAGCCCAAACCCCCGGTTTTCTACTTTACTCACTCTAAGTTCTTTTAGATAGACATAGACATGTTTGGTATCTATAGAAAAGTCAGAATCTTGGCTACAAGCTGGTATAAACCATTTCTATGCAAAAGCAAGACAGTTAAAACTGCAAGCAGTTGAAGATAGAACTAAAATTGGTTTAAAAAATTGGCAAGTCAGAGATGTCAAAATAATATTTGTGTCAAATAGGAGGCATACTGTGTTCTTTTTATTTTTGATATTGTTGAATTATGACTACTTGTATAGGGTTCTGTATGTTGTATTAATGATTAAATGCAGCAAAATAAACTATTTCAAAGATAGCAGATCTTTGTAATACTTTGTTTATTTACATAACTTTAATTGCTGGATGTTCGGCCCCTCAGCTGTTGACCTGCAGTATCTGTGGCCCCCGGAGCAATTTAGTTAAATAGCCCTGCTCAAGAATAAAACAAGATCAATTTATTCTTCAATTCTTATAGAGCAACTTCAAATGAATATAAACAAATGTCACATGCAGAAAAAAACATTCATAAAATCTGCAGCCAAACCTAATCTCAAGTAAAGAATTCTGTCACTAAAGCTGGCCAACAGAGACCAAGTGGTGCTTATAAAAGTATTTTGTTTTTCCAGAATTAAAACACTGGCTCCAAAACACAGCAAAAACAGCACATAACATTTGCTGCTAAACCTCAGTAAAACATGTTCATTAGTCAAGCAAAACAATTTGGCTTCGTCTCATAAAGCAAACTAAAAACCTCAGGTATGGATTTTAATGATGACACTTGTGTAACATGATTAACTGAGGGACACAAAGTCAGAATCAGTTTAATCCAAGTTTCGTCAAATAAAATAATCCAAGAGAGAAAAAAGAATTAAAAGCCTGAATTACCATACAAATATGTTCATCAGAGAGGTTATCTTAGCATAAAAATGGTTTATGACAGGGCGGCACGATTGCTTAGTTGGTAGAACTGATGCCTCTCAGCAAGAAGGTCGCTGGATCAAATCCTGGCCTGGGGGCCTTTCTGGGTAGTTTGCATGTTCTCTCCGTGCATGCGTGGGTTCTCTCCGGGCACGCCGGCTACCAAAAACATGACTGTTAGGTTAATTGGTAGCTCTAAATTGTCCCTAGGTCAGTGTGAGTGGTTGTTTGTCTCTATGTGTCCCTATGATGGACTTGTGACCTGTCCAGGGTGTATGACGCCCCTCGCATTGAGACTGCTGGATATGGGCACCAATGAACCCCGTGACCCTGAAAGGAAGAAGTGGGTATAGATAATGGATGGATGGACTATACAACACAGTCCACCTGCCAATAAGTTCATTTAAAACAAAACTAAATTTTAAAACTTACATTATGACAATAACTGACAGATGTCCGGACCCAGAGCTGTTAGCTCTCAATAACCCGTGGCCCCCTGAGCAATTTAGTTGAACGGTTCTGTCTTATTTTTGTGCTGGTTGTGCATGTTTTCCCAAAAAAAATTTTTGTGTATATTGACTGTGAAAAGTAAAATTAACTTAAAAATTGCATAGCTTAATATGGTTTTTAGAAGAAAATCAGGCATATAGATATAGATTAAAAAAAAATTAAAAAGATGGTTTTCAAACCATCATTAGTAGCAACCCTAGTTCCAGTTGAATTTTCTGACTTGGCACTAACATTCAATCACAAACAGAACACTCAAATAAACGTTGCAAGTAACTGTGGATGTTTCTCTTTGACATCAGTAGCAGCAGCATGCACTGAACTGTAAGCAGGAGGCGGGTGAGGTGGGGGGGAGGAAGAGGAGGTTATGGGAGAACAACAGAGTGAGCAGACAGGTTGTCTCTACATGCTGCTTCCTGCTTGTGCCTATCAGCGCAGTAAACAGCCTTTATTTTGGGTCGGGTAGCGTTCAACTCGCGATCGCTTGTTTACAATAACTTGGCTTCAGACAGGCAGGCGGATCTCCTCAACTCTCATAAAACACACTGACTGTACTGAAAGGTACACTGGATATCCACTACATGAACACAAATAAAAGGAAGGAGTAAAAAGCAGGAATAACTTTTGGTTTGAGGTTAAATGTCTGTTGGTGGAAAGTCGTTTCTAAAAGCAAAATAAATTGCATCACAATCAGAACTTCAACTTATAAGTTGTATAATTAAATGCATTTACATTTACACTGTATTATATACAATGTTTATCTATGTACTGCTTTAACAAATTGTACTCCATTTGAATTTATTATGAAGCACTTTTTTTCTTTAAAGTGGGCCTATTATGCAAAACTCACTTTTTAGAGAAGCAGTCCAAACACCAAAAAATGCACCCAGCCATTTTTTAGCTGTAATTACATGTATTTTTAGGTATCTGGAAACATGGTATTTCTCAAAGCACGTTATTCTGACGTCACAATAACAGTCACCTAGCAACCTAAACCAGAGTCCTGCTCCTCATGAGGCAACCCGAGGTGAAGCTCCGCCCACTTCCTCAAAAGACGATAGTTCTGTTTTTACAGCAGCCACAGAGAACAGAGATGCCTGGATTAATTTTATTTTTATCTTTGATGGCAATGTTCTAACAATATTGCCAAAGAAAGCTGTAGTTTGTGAAAATAATTTCACTTTGGAAACTTCTACCATGTCGGGGGGCGGAGCTAAAGTAAACAAACGGATAGGGGGGATAGRGGGGGGTTTCCATAGCAACTTCTGCATACAGCACGTTCTGGAGAGAGCTGAAGAAGAGGAAGAACTGAAAAAGGTGAAATTTCATTATTTGAGATTCTTTTTGTGAATTAAATCAAATGAACATGTTTTGTACAGCCCACAGACGGATCCTAACTTGTGCTAAGACCCCCATAATAGGCCCATTTTAAAATCAATGAAAGGTATAAACTATACATACTAATTTTGTGTTTTAAATTTGCATTTTTTTTGTGGTACACAATAGGTATCAAAGTTGGCTTAAAAGTACTAATATGGGAGAGAGGGGTTTGACTCATTTAGATTAATTAATTAAGAAGAAAGGTGCCAGTCCTATATATTTACATACAAAACCAGTAATAAGATATCAATATCATCACTGCTGGGCACTTTTACAAAATCTACCTACTGCAGCTTTAAGAACAAGAGAGTGGGGAGCAACATGAATACAAATCGAAACTTGGCTTAAATGGACAAAAAGAAACTTTTGTGTGTTCAGTTGAACCAGCATAAGGTCAGATGCATTCTCTGATTGAGCTTCAACAGCAAACGGTCCATAAGCATCCGTGCTGAAGTTCATCCATGCTCTAGTACTGGGAGATTAGACAAAGATTAAATAAAAAACCTCAGTGTTTATTCTTAGAATTTACATTTAAATCTCACAATGTTTAAACCTGAAGTTTTAAATAAGGTTTGTAGTTACTACTCCCCAAAATTCTAGTTCTGTCACAGCTTGGATTATAAAAAAGAATTACACATTACTTTTGGACTTTATAGAAGAAAGTTGATACATGTTGGAATTTGAGCAGCTGCTGCGCTGGCACCCTTCAAAATTTATTCAGAATTTTATTTATTTCAAAATAATTCAAACCACTTACACAACAAGGAACTACTTTAAGTAGAACTTTTTAAAAAGTTGGTGATATAAAAACAAGCTCTGTTTTGTGTATTTTTTAATAACAATGAGATATGGTGCGTCATTTTAACTAACATTTGTCTCACTCACTTTAAAAGCCAATGCTGTCACTAGTAATGTTCAAGGCTTAAAACTTCCCACAAATGTGTTTTTCCTTCTTTGTTGTCAACATTTGTCTGACACGTTATAACCACCAGCTCATAATACGTAGAACAGACATGGAGAGTAAGTCTTTAGACTGTCGCCATAATGACAATTTATGCACATATGTTTAAAAAGGTGTTTAAAAAATACATTAGTGATGACACCAACGATTTTCTGAGAAAGTTCAGATAATCCTGACAAGAATCAGTTGGATTTAAAACACAAAAAAGGCAGAATTAAAATGGACCCCACTTTATCTGTAATGCTATGCTGAGAAAAGATTTTCTCATGACCAACCTGCTCAAGTGTGAGCAATGCCTGGTTCACATGGCAAGAAACTGTGAGTTGATTTTTTCAAAACACATGATTTAAAAAGTCATAGATAACAGGTTTGGTCCTACAGTGTGTGGTTTGCAGCCACAGTGCAAAGACAACACACCACACACAAATTTCACTCACAAATAGGACGTGGCAGAAGAAGAAAGAAGAAATGGTGATAGTTTGTGGTCTTCTCTGAAGTCCACCGGACTTTTTGGTGAGCGATTGTAGTTGATTTGTCTTCTGTATTTTGGATTTCCCTCAGTATTTCTGTCATACTGCTTTCCGATTGGCTACACATCATATTCAAAAGGCTCCATGCTCATTTGTCTACAGGAAACACCACATACGCCGAGATATATATCAGGTCAAGACAATCCAACATGTTGAATATCACCGATTTGAGATTGGAGCAGAGAGAACCAGACTCCCCTCTCCCCAGCCATTTGGGCCAGCTTCGAAATATAGTCCCTCCAGAGTGCCCTGGATCTTCTTCTGGGCCTCCTCCCAGTGGGAAGTGCCCAGAACACCTCACCAGGGAGGCGTCCAGGAGGCATCCTAACCAGATGCCAGAGCCACCTCAACTGGCTCTTCTCGACGTGGAGGAGCAGCGGCTCTACTCCGAGTCCCTCTCGGATGACTGAGCTTCTCAACCTCTTCCAAAGGGAGAGCCCAGACACCCTGCGGAGGAAACTCATTTTGGCCGCTTGTATCCGTGAGCTCGTTCTTTTGGTCACTACACAAAGCTTGTGACCATAGATGAGGATAATGTAGATTGACCAGTAAATCAGTCAGTCTACCACAACGGACCGGTAGAGCACCCGCATCACTGCAGATGCAGCACCAATCCGCCTGTCAACCTCCCGCTCCATTCTTCCCTCATTCGTGAACAAGACCCCGAGATACCCTAACTCTTCCACTTGGGACAGAACCTCTTCCTCGACCCGGAGGAGGCACTCTACCCTTTCCAGCTCAAGACCACGGTCTCGGATTTGGAGGCATTGCTCGTCATCCCTGCTGCTTCTGCCGCTTCACACTTGGCTGCGAATCGCTCCAGCAAAACCGTCACCCAAATCTTCACTTATTTCTTTTGAAGCAGACACACAACTCATGCATTTAAGATGCACTGCTAAATGAGATCCAGAGAACACTGAGCAGCTTGCAGCACCATATACTTTTTTAACAAATAGGGAATTACCTATATGTGCAGAGAAGTAAAATAAAGCCATTTATCAAACATCTAAACCCTTTGTATTAGTAAAACAAATGGTATTCCTATTCAATATCCTACTCTTTCAGGGAAACACGTTCAGTGTTTGCGATGGTAGGGTACTCTGGCTCTGGTATCTTCAAAATATGACAAAATCCCAAATTGTCAAAAATAGCATTGGACTGGGCAGTCGAAGCAGTGAATTTGGTAAAACAAATTCTGTATTTCTTATTGTTATTTTGCTCTTTTTTTGGTTGAGTTTTTCCTAACTTCTTCAAGCTTTCCTTTTGTGTGTGCTGATGACAATGCTGAGGACAGGCTTTAAATGTGGGGGTAAATTGGACAATAATCTGTTCTGAATCAGAAATCAACTTCAGAATAATGCTTTGTATGAGCCTTAGTCCAGATTGTAAGGATTAATCCATTCTAAAGATTTTAAAACTACAAAGACTAATGTTTACGGAAGAGGATTAGGGCCACTGGAAAAAATGAAAGAATTTTGACTTTAATTACAGAATTCTGACTTTTTTTCTCAGAATTGACATTACAGAACATTACAGAATTTTTTTTTTCAGTGGCCCTAACCCTCTTCCGTACATTTCTTGTGTATTTTAAAATAATTTTTTACACAAAAATGTGGAATTGTATTGCCTAGTGGGTGGGGAACTCCAGAAATAATATTCTTGACACTAAAAGAAAAAAACTCACATGTTTACAAATTTAACAAGCTTAGCGTGGATGTATTCTTAGGTGCAATGACATGTAATAATCCCCCCATGGAGATGTGCATAAGGACCATTCAGACCCTGCTTAGGACAACAATGAGCCACAGAGAGAAGGGGAGGGCACTACAAAGCTGAGGAATGCAGGTGTTTGTGTGAGTGGGCTTGGCTGTGTGCTTAGCCTTCATCTGTGTCTGGGTTAAACACACAGAGGCAAGACTTTGAAAACAAACCAGGAAAAAAAACAGAAATCACAAAAATGGACCAAATCTAAACCTGAATGCAGCTCAAATTTAGTCTAAACAGTGTTGGCCAAACAGGAGCCGACAAGAAGGAACAAAAACAATACACAGCTTAGAGAGCTATTTAACCAAAATTCAAGCCATGTATTCTGCAGCTTTACTAAAACCTTTATTTTTTAGGTTTCTTCATTCATGAGATGCCAATTTGGATTCAAGTTTTCTGACATTTTAATTGAATTACATAACAAATATCCCCTAATTTCTCTATTGCTACTGTGGATTGAGAAAGAAATGGCATTACCAATGAAGCATACATGCAAGTACTACTACATTCCTGGATTTTAAACAATTTTGTACTTTTTCAGGGTTCATGCAGGTTTCAGTAAGTTAAATTTAAGACCTTAAAGACCTTTTAGGACCATTAGTAATGACATTTAAGACAAATCGACACATTAACAGAAACATTCACATGGTCCCAGAAATTTTATAATAGAAACCTTTTATTGCTATCAATTTAGTTATTAAAGAATATTTAATTTTAATACAAGAACACTAAATTATTTGAATGAAACAGTCATATCTGACTGATGTGAACTGCTTTCAACCGAGTGAAAAAAAATCACTGATATCAAGTCAAGTCTCATTAACACAATTTCCCATGTTTAAACAACAAGCAGTGGACATGACTGAACTTCTGTTTTTTGAGCAGGTAAATAAGCCACTGTATGTGGGGGTTATAGCAGCGAAGAGGTCAAAAACATGGAAGTAAACTGTGACATTTTTGCCTGCAGTTATCATGGGATTTGTAGTTTAATCATGAACAGTATCAAACTTAGCACTTCACAAAGACAGACTGTGTCAACCTCTGATTACGACTCTTAACTTTATTTATGCAGCAACGGTTCTCAGGAATGATCAAAAGTAGAAAAAATTAAGACTTGACAAAATTAAATTTAGGACCTTGGGTGAAAATCTGGGCGCGTTTAAGACGTTTTTAGGCCTAAATTTTTGATTTTCAAATTTTAGACTTTTTTAGACTTTTTAAGACCCAGCATGAACACTGTTTTGCCATTCAACTAGAATCAACACTTGGTTTTTTTTTTTTTACTTTTAATAAATAATTCATATTAGAAAACCAGCTCCAATTAATTTTGTGTGCAGAAAGTCTTTCTTGCAAAAGCAAAAACATATCTCTGAGGTAGAAAGGTTTTTGCAGACTTTCAAAATGTCAGATTTGCATTTTAGCCTCAAATTTCTAATTCACAAGAAAAAAGCTAATTTTTACACATTAAAAATAAAAATCACAATATTTTCATTTAGTTTTAGATGAACCTACTGGTCCAGTAAGTTTAATGTTCTCTCTTTCTGTAGGTAACAAATAATAGTTTTGACATTCAGTCAAACTTTGCTCATCTATTTTTAAAGGACGCATTACCCACCAATATAAGAAAAATATTGTATAGTTTGTGTCTTACTTTATCACTTTTTTTTTTGAGGTCTTAATAACTTTGCAATGAGTACCTCTGAATGGCCGTGAGCGTTGATGTAATAAACTTTGAGTCAGTATTCTTCTAATCCAAGCTGATCCTCCACAAAGCTGCAAGGACAGGAAATTGGGCAACACATTTCCAGCCTCAAATCAGAGCTCATTGCTGCAGCAGGCAGGCAGGCAAAATGTGTTCAGACCTGTCTACATCCCTGAACCATCAAATCACCCCATGAAAACAGTCTGCTAGCAGCACACACACAAATCAAATGCAACTGACACAATAGACCTGCAGCCTGCAGGCAGTGGTATTTATGTTTCAATTTGCAAAACAATTTTCCCACAATGGGTGACACGGTGGAGCAGTCGGTTCGTACTGTTGCCTCGCAGCAAGAAGGTCACAGGTTTGAACAGGCTGATAAATTAGTCTCACCGTTTTCTGTGTTTTATGCAAGGGCTTTCTGCTAAGATATGTCAAAAATGACAGAGTTGTAGTTGTTTAGGTCAAACACTGAAAATTATGTACAAAATTTCACAAGATACTGCAGATATCACACTCAGTATGTGTTGAAGATGACTATCAGCAATCATGTTAAATTTTAACACAATATCTGTAAAACTTGCTGAGTTAGAACTATTTTTGTGCCTGTTTTTTAATGTCAGAAGGCTGCGGCATCCATCTTGAATTGTTGTAGATGTACGACGGCTTCCTCAAATTTCAATAAAATTTGTCCATTTGTTCAAAACGTATTTTGTTAGGCTCACAGACAAAAAAACACAAACAACAACACACTAAATCAGCTTTCTTTTGCCTTTCAGTTGAGGGAACAATGAATTCAACCATTTGCTCATTTTATAGCTTTGTTTGTCTTTACGTAACACAAATACCTAGATATAATCTGTCGGTGACACAAACGACCATCCTGGGCAGGGACAGGGTTAAATATGTTTTCAAGACAGCATGAGGGTAACTTCACTCAGACCACCTTCTGGTACACACTTTTTTGGTAGTCTGAAAACAAACTGCCCTGGGCCACAGTGACCTCTGGGAAATCAGAAATTTGTTGCCTTTTTATTTTATTTTTTAACTTTTCTCACTATGTATCTGTGATGGCAGTAGCCAGGATGCAGGTTAGTGCCGGGTTTGAACAGGGCTATAGTTGTGAATTCCTTAAAATTCAGGGAAATGTTTTATTCAACTAAAAGTCTAAACAACAACAATAACGCTTAGCTGTACGATAGTATTGTGGTATACCTCGGTATTGAAATTTGGCTATTGTATTTAAGAAATATGATGGTGTTTATATATTAACGTGGTTCCTACAGCTTAAGGCAAGGTAAATTTAAGACTTTTTAAGACCTCTTTACAGAGGTGCCAACCTGGAGCCATCCCAAATCATAATGATTGTCTCAGAGCGTTTGCATCACGCGGCGTGCGTTCGTTATTGGCAAATTGTGCGCATAATAAAAAATATATGGAATTTATATCTTTAAACTTTAAAGTATTCATACAAACCTACTTATTTTTAGATGGAGATTATAAGTAACTAGTGATAAAACAGAGTTTATAAAATGGGTGCTTTATGAACATAACTTTGCTAAACAGTACATACATCTATCCTATTATTGGGCCTCCTTTATTCATTCACTCTTCTATAACCAGACTCAAAACAGCTGAAGATGAATTTGTAGTCACAGGGAATTCTTGTCACAATATTTAAACTGAATAAGGAGGAAACTATATTTGTCTTTTAAAAATACTAACAGATGAATAGTCTTGTCCACTACTGAGTCTGGCTCCTCTCGGCTCAGTTCGGGCTGGTTCGGAGCAGTAACGTCTTTTAAAAGTAGCTGCTGTGTATATTGTCTAACTTTTATTTTGTGCAATAAAGATACTATCTGCTGTTTGTTTTTCATTTGAGTTAAATCCATAAGGAAAAAAATAAACATATTTACTCACACTCCTAGGTATAAAGTGTGCAGTTACTGTAATTTAATTTATTAGAAAATCATTTTGGTTTTGTTTTACTGCATTTATAAGCAACGGTTTGCTGTAGCAGGGTATTTAGTCTGTAAATAATACTCATACCAGGAGTATCAGCTGGTCACATGTCGAAGGTGACTCTGAACAGAAAACCAATGATTAGCCTCGAATACGGTCAAAATTAATTACTAATTACAATAAATGTAAAGCCGGGGCTGTTGTTTTTAGCCTGGATCGTTAACTAGCAATAGCCGCTAGCTGCTAACTAGTTAGCAACGGAAACGAACACGCACAAAGGACACATCGGAACAAACTTTATAAATAAAAAGGTACAGTTTCACAAGCAAGACACGTGTCCCATAATTACGTTCAATATCTCACTAAATGCATGAAACACTCACTGTCTGCAGATGACGTTTGTGAAGAGACCAGTCTACAGTAGCAGCAGCTAGCTAGCTAACTAACCGGTGTCTGTAGAGAGCGATCCCCTCCATTTACCCACAGCAGCTTCCCACGGCTTTGAGCCACTCCAGCTGTTGTTGTGGTCCTTCACTGCTCTGAAATGGGCCCAATATATTTTTAGCTTCTCCCAGCGCACTGCCATCATTTGGAACTACGTCATCCAGGCAGCTTCACTGGCCAATCATGACTGCTACACACTTAGGCACCTCCACGCCCCAAATGGTGCCGGCCTCAGTACTACCTCGAGAGGAGGTCCGAAAAAGTGGGCCGAGTGGGTCTTTCCACTGTGGCCGGGAGCCATAGTAGAAAGGCCAAAAACAGATGCGGAGTGGGGTGGAGCCAAACCAAACCGCGTAGGTGGAAAAATGCTGCTGCAGCGGGAGGGGGTTCCCAGGAGCTCGGCGCAAGGCCAGATCATAATAAATGTCTAGTACGCCGTAATGGTTCAGAGCGGGTCTCAATAATCTTAATGATTACGGTGAGATCGTAATGGTTGGCACCCCTGTCTTTAAAGCCTCTTGAAATTAAATTTAAGACCAACTTCACAATAAACAAATGTGGAAAAAAAACCCTGTTAGCAACAATTTTATCCAAATGTTTATTTTAACACAAAACAACCAATATTTGAATCATTTGTTATTAAATTATTTAAAGAAAAATAAAGAAATGTTACCAATTATTTTAATATTTGAGACAAATTACAATCATCCTTACAATGTGTTAACATTTTTAAGACCTCTGAAAGATTGATTTAAGACATTTTAAAGCAAATTAAGGCCTTAACTTTAGATTGATGAATTCAATGCCTTTTAAAGGAGACATATCATGCTAAATGCACTTTTTTTTACATTTATACACTATTTTTTGTGCAATTATAGTGTCTAGGAGTGTAGAAAACTTTAATTTATTCTGTCCAGTTACTGCAAAGATATTTTTATATTTTTTATGGGTCAAATTTTTCAGTTTGTTCAAAATCTGCTGTTGCTTATTTCGTTTCATTGTTTATTTCATCACACTTTTTTCTTCAGAACTACCATTTATGGTAAAGTATTTCCAGCCAACTGGATTTCATAGTCTGCCATTTTTTTCCTCGCTGTGATTTTGTAGTTCATAGCGTCATGCCAAATATGGAAGTTCAGAAGTCAAAATGTTCAGTTCTGGGTGTGTAAACCCACATTATTATCTACATAGACTACCAGATTCAGAGCTTCTTCAAAGTGCCTGGTTAAGTTTTATTTTTCAAGGAAATGGACCCACAACAGGGCGGAAAGTGCTTGCGGACAACACAGGATGAATGTTACAACAACAAGGGTGAGTTATGAACTGTAAATGTGTTTTAACTGTCTAATTTAGCTGTTTCTACCCTCTGTGTCGGAATATGAGGGGAGAAAGAACAGCTGTGTTTAAGTGTCTTTACCGAACGGGTGCTCAGCACCATGTTTTACTTTCACTTTCGCCCCACACTGTAATCAGGGTGTCGGTGTTGTTTATCTTTTTAAAAATGCTGGAGCGTTTCAAACTGTGATCTAAAGTTAACGTCAGCTGTTTTAAACGCATTTTTTGCCTGGTGTTAAAAACGGGAGCAGCAGAATGAGGCAGAAAAGCTGTGAGCGCTGTGTGTGCGAAGTCCTCATAAGGATAGCAAGATAGATGTGTGTCTCTCCTTTTTTCTCTGTCTTGCTTTTTTTGCATCGAAAAAGCTGGGGACATAGTCGTTTTATGTAACAAAATATATTAATCTTATTAATATACAAATAAAAACAGAATATTTAGCACTAGATAAAATAAGTAATGAATTTATTTATTTTTATTTTAAAGAAGAAATCCTGTGTGGCAGCTCTTAATACAGCCTCTTCAGAAAAGGCTTAGTTAATAAATGTTTTTTTAGTTTGTTTTGTTTTAAATTAAGACTTGTGTAACATTTGTTATCATTCTTATCTTTATCATGTTAATGGAGGGAGGAAGAAAAAGTAGTATCGGCTTCAAGAATCGGCCAAAAAAATATTGGCTGCAGTGTTGTTTTAGTCACTCTGTATTTATGTTTTTTTTGTTATTCAAAATACTGTGTGTTAGATGAGTTTCAATGGTGCAACTTCAAACTAATATGTAATATTCTTTTATGCTATTTTAACCAGACTGTACCTGGCTGCAATGCATTTCAATGAAAATGCATGTCTGCTGGCAACTACCTCATCTGGAGAGCCCATGTAGATWATTCTTTCCCAAGTTCAAGAAGGGAGAAGGCACAGCAAAGCCTATCAGAACTCCTGAAACCCTAAGTAAGTCTTACCACATTAGTCACTTTTGGTATGCCAACTTGATTTCAATAAGCCAAAATCAGCCATACTTTAATTATATCTACCTTATTCAAAGTCGTGTCACAAGGGCATGTGATGTGTGAAAGTGTTAAATGAGAAACTTTTCCTCACAATTTTAAACAAAAATTACAAAAATAAGTGACACTTTACTGTTTCTACTATGCAAAGACTCTGCAAATTTTAATGTTGTTGATGTTTTCCAAACTGTGCTATGGATTCATCTCCAGTTGTCCCAGACAAGGCCAGCATCTCCACACTACCTCCTGATGCACGCATCTTTACTACACGTCCTGATGCCACATCTTCACACCACCCTCTGCATCACATCGACCTTCACAACAGGATCACACATACAGTATGTGTAAATGTGCATTGGTACATTACTATATATCACGTGTATATTGTGGGGTTTTGTTTGTTATCTTTTATTAATCTTTCATTATTCTTCTCAGCCTCGCTTGTATTAAGCTGCAGTAATGTGCAAATTTCCAGACTGTGGGATCAATAAAGTTTTATCTTATCTTATTTTATCTTAAAAACAGTTTTTAGTCTGTAGATAACTGTTTTTTTGCTATGAAACTATAAATATGGCCGAACGGGGTGGAGTCGAACGCTCAGGGACCTGGAGGGGGCGGGGTGTGAAATATCTCATTTGTATTTAAAGAGGCCTCACCAAAACAGCTTGCTCTGAGGCGCAACTCAGAATAGAGGTAACGCAAGGAAAGCAAGGAGTTTGTGGAGCAACAAAAACGAGGAATTAAGACCAAAGCGTTGCAGTTTTATTTTAAATAGACCATAAGTGAATGATTTAGACGTGAAAAAGAAGGATTTAAAAGCTTGATATGATACCTTTAAGACTTTTTAAGGATCCGTGGGAACCCTGATTAACCCTCTGGAGCCCAGTCACATGACCTATTTAAATTGCTTTAGCTGGAAAAATAGGTCCTCTCTGAGAATGTTTCAATTTGTGTCAAAAGCAGAGACATCCAATTATACACTACTTTATAAATTGTGTTGGTAGGACTACAGAAACATGGCTGAGCATTAGCATCTTTAGTCATATTAACTTTAACAATGAAACTTCAGAGGGAACAATACCAGGCTGTTGTTGACATTATTTTAACCAGAGGATGCACCATTCATACCTGAATAATTTCTGTTTTTGTATGCAAATAACGTTTCATGAGACCTAGACCGTTCTATATACTGTATATTTACAAAGCTGACATTTTAGGAAGCTGAACAAAAAAATAAACACCAGCCAGCCTCCATTTGCACTGAGATTAGTCACAGCATGTTCTGTAAATATTAGACTATATTTGTGCCCTCTTACCGTCCGACCACTTGGTGTAAGGGCTCCATTGGTGAGGTAGGGACTGCAGAGGTTCCCAAGGTCAGGAATCATGAAGAATGGATACCCGACATATGGAGACTGGAAGAAGCCTGCACCCTGCTGCCTCCTCAGCGCTGAGCAAAAAATAAAAAAACATTTCAAAGACCAAACAAAGTCACTTCATGTTTATGTTACTGTGGTTTAATGTTAAGAGTTTTTGAACTGCACAGCCCGGCCCAGTCTGGGTTCAAACCCAGGTTTGGTCTTTTTGCATTAGCCCTTAAGGCCCAGATTCACACTGATTTCTGGAACCTCGAGAGCTGTGGTTCTAATTGGGCTGGGCTGCTTGGTCTAGTTTGACGTTAGCCTGCTGACTGATTGGTTCACTCACAGGGGTTTACGCGACACTGATGTATGTGAAGAGAGTAACTTTACGTGTATTGTTTGCAACGACTAACTTATTTCTCCCCACACGGGTTTAACTACACTACAACAGTAGCGAGCTAATAAGCTAACATTAGCTTACTGTTCTCTATTGTCCTACCTTCTCGTCTTAAGTGTCATTCTGCTGGATGGTCCGGTTCAACATTCGGCACTTTTCCTTCAAGTTTGGTGTAGTCTATTATTGTTTTGTTACAAATAAAATGAAATAAGATTGTGCATGTTTAATCTCATGATCCCGCCCACATCAAGGCAGCTCTCCGCTCAATCGAAACACAACCTGGACCGGAGTAGAGCAGGGCCGGGCCATCTAGAGCTGGGGTGGGCCAAAGCGGGCTTTACAATGCAAAAACGCCTTGTATCTGAATAACAATTTCTGTGAAATCTGTGTAGACAAACACAGCTCCATGATGTACTGAAGTCATCGGGTGTCTGAAATAAAGTTTAATAGAATGCTGTGTGTGATTTACAACACAAAAATCAGCCCAGTCTTCATGGTGAGTGCAACTATTGTGTAGCTTGTAAAAACTATAATGGAATGTGTTGTAGGTTGTAACACCGCAGGGAGCTAAGGTCTGAGAAAATAACTCTCATAATGTCACCTCAGGTTCTGGGAAACAGATTCTCAGAAAAATTTAGAATCACATTAATGCCAAAGAGTGAGAAAGCTGTTTAAGCTTACAATTATTTATGAAATACAAAAAATACATACAAAAACAAATTCCTAAAAAGTATCAGTAATTAGCTGTAGCTACAATAAACAGCTTCAAAACTGACAAATTAAAGTGCATTATAACCTAGAAACCATAACAACAATGGCATTGTATTTACTGGTTTCTTTACGTATGGTAAGATCTGTTCAGACTCTGTCACCAACAAAATTTGTGTAGAGATAAAGTAAAATATTGAGAGGAAATGGTAAGCAACTTAAAATAAAAAGGCTGTAGTTGTTAAAGAGATTCACTTGCCATGATTCTTTTAGCCAATCGTAAGTCATTTTATTAGACCCGCAGCTAATCTGGATGTTATCACCACCTTCTGGCGCTGCATGTGTACGTCAGCGTGTTTGGGAGTTTTTGCATCTTTTCTTTGGGCAGAGATTTTATTTCAAACAGAACAAAAAGGGAAAAACTGTTATCTGAAAACAATATGCAGTGCCTCAGGTGTCAACTCAATGAATCTTGATTCTGAGTCTTGTTTGTCTTGCAAAAAACATTACTTACATATACAGATAGACAGATAGACAGATAGACAGATAGATAGATAGATAGATAGATAGATAGATAGATAGATAGATAGATAGATAGAATCAATTGGAACAATCACTCATACTTTGATTCTCACCAAATAACATTTTATTCTTGGTTCAGTTATATTTTATTATATAGATGACAAATCTAATCTTAGATCAATAGCTGTCACTGTTACTATGCCCAATAGTTTTGATTGGATATTAACATACCAAACTTATTTATAATTTGTGGACCTAGTTAGTTTCTATTGTAAAATAAATAAATTAAAAATCAAGAAAACGATGAACCAATGAAAATTTTATTTCACATCTTAAACTGCTATCCAAAGTACTGAGAAATTGCATTCAAAACTAATTTTTTTTACTGATTAAAGTCATGTTTATGTTTACATAAACATGCAACAGTTAAACTGGTTTTAACTATCCTGGTTTGATCAAATTAAGTGATTTTCTTAAGCTGAACATTAACAAGTTAGGATAAAACTGGTACCAAATCAATGATTAAATACAAACTAATATAAATATATTCAGCCCTGACAATGCAGCCTTAATTGAATTTGAAAAAGGGACAACATCAAACCCATCATGTCCCATACCTTCTTCAAACAGCTGGCTCTGCCTGGCTCTTTCCACATCTGGATGAAGCTTGGGACGTCTGTCAGCCTGCAAACAGAGCCACAAGTCAATGCAGACCTGCCAGATAACAAACCCTCTTTCCCTTTTTAAATTAGCTCACTTAACTCACCTCCGAGTCAGAGCTGCTGTTTGTCTCCGACTCGTTGACAAGAGATGACTTGACATCGTCCAGATCCCGCTCACCAGACACGTTCCGCTTCTCCTCCTGCTCCCCTTCGTCTTTAAACGAGATCAGCTCATCGTTCGCTCCCAGGTCGTCCCCGTCTCCGTTCAGCTGCGGCATGTTTGGATGTTAGCTGCGGAGGCTAACGGTGAGTTGGACCGACTTTTACACTTTGTACAAAACAGGCTGGAAAACCTCGCAGAAAGTGTTCAGCTCTGAGGAGCTGGGTAAAAAACTGTCCAGAGTCAGTGATAATACAAATTTAGGTGTCTAGGTTTGTTAGGTCGGTGTGTAAACATAAAAAATAACACAGTCCCCAAACTAGCTAACAAGCTAGCTAGCTACCTGCAAAGTTCACGGACACTTCAGCTGCTGGCGTCGAATTCCTGAGGTGTGGAAATCCGTCTCCAGATTGTATTTACTTAAAAAAAAAATCAGCACGTGAAATATAAAGCACTGTCATAAAATATTCCAAATCGTTAAAAAATATCCCGAAAAATTGTCGTCAAAAACTCGAAATCCATTGTTTTGTTTATAAACCCGAACGCAGTCCAGAAAAGTTCAGGTCCAGTTTTGCAGAGTTACTCCAAGGATAAGTCGAGTGAATTCCCTCATCGGTGCTTCGGTTTGGAACCAGCATAGTTTACCACGGACAGTAATTAAAAAAAAGAAAAGATTATAATTTCCGCATGGTACGGAGTTCGCCTGTTTTTGTTAGCTTACTGTGGAGGCGTGGGAAAGAGTCGGGCTGGTCGGTGGCTCTCGAATGGAGTGAAAGGAAAGGGCTGCTGCGGGGCTACCATCGCGGAGGGAGGAAGGGAGGGAAAACCCGCAGGTCTGCGCCGACCTGGGACCAGTTGAAGCGAACAACAGCGCGGGGCCTGCACGCTTTAACGAGCACGAGGACACTTAGTCAAACTGATTCCAGATCAGGCACAACAGGTTGCTGCTCGTTAATGGCAGAAGAGGCGAAGAAAGAAAAGAGGGGAGGAGTTTAGGTGGAAAAATTATACTTTTTGGAGTTTAAAGAAGCAGTTACGCACTTTTTTTTGACCTTGTGACCCAAAACTGGATTACCCAAAGCAAGCAACAAATAGCAACTAAATTGTTATTAGATAGAAATAGAAAATTGTAAAATGATGTGTGCAAAGGTGAAATACTACTGCAAATGATGAAATCAAATCAAAAAGAAAAAAATTGTATAGGTCCTCTGGACGGATTCTTCTCTAATGAAACGTTTCGTCTCTCCTCCAAGAGACTTCTTCACTCTGAGAGTTTCAGGCAAAATTCAGGCTTTTAAGCCCTGCCTCCATGTGACTGATACTCACATTACATAGCTATCGTTGACACCTAATTAGCACCTATTGTTAACAGGGGTGGAGTGATACTGGCAATAGCAGCACTGTAGGAGAGGGACAACTGAAAACGGAGGCCTCCACCTCTGTTTAATGATGGACGGTCTTTCTTCACAAAAATGGCTTCTTTTACTCCTCTCTCAAACCAACGTTCCTCTCTATCAAGAATGAGAACATCCTCATCTCTGAAAGAGTGACCGCTGGCCTGTAAATGAGTGAAAACTGCAGAGTTCTGGCCATTAGATGTAGCTCGTCTGTGTTGGGACATTCTTTTGAACAGTAGCGGCTGCTTTGTTTCCCCGATGTATAACTGGTCGCAGTCCTCCTGGCACTTAACAGCATATACAACATTGCTCTGTTTGTGCCGGGGCACCGGATCTTTGGGGTGAACCAGCCTTTGCCGTAATGTGTTTTGGGGTTTGAAAGCTACTGGGACATCATGTTTAGAAAATAAACGTCTCAGTTTCTCCAAAACACCCGCAACATACGGAATAACCACTGGTTTGGGTCTGCGTTTGGGGTTGAAATCAAATAATAAATAAAGTTACCAGGTAATATATCAATTGGTGCAGTTTGAAAGAGTTAGTTTTTCAGGTAGGTATTCTTTTCTGAAATGCGGGTATGCGGTTACTGTAAACAAAACACTTGGCTGAATCATTTGGAAACCCCTTAAAAGCTTGACTCACTTTATTGACCCACATTAGACTGGCTGTAGTCTGTGTAGGTCAACTACCGGACATGTAAGTTTACTGTTTCAACATGTTTTTAACTCTACAGTAACACCCAGAACATGAAGGTATAACATAAAGCGTAGCTCATGCTTATAAAACTACTGTATATTCAGTACCAAAAGAGAGAGGGGGGGAAATCTGCCAGACTTCCCATTCTCACATGGATGTAGACTTTGCCACTGTTGACTTTTTTTTGTCACTTTGGCTATTTCAATAGGTAAACAAACAAATTGTGCTCACCTTTTTACATTTAAAAATCCATTAACCAGTTATATGAGAAAAATATAGTTTGGATTTTTCTTTTTAAAACATGCTTTTTACAGGTCTCTGACATTTCATTGTGTACCTTGAAACCAGTTTTTAACACAAACACTGGAGAAGTTCAGGAAAAAACAGTCGGGTTCAGATGTTTTCAGCAGTTTCTAAAAGAAGTTTTCTGCTGGAGATGTGCTCTCACAGCTGGAAATGCAAGTGCGGAGCTGCAGGGGAAGTGTCTGTTTGAACAAGGGTGTCAAAGAAAATGGAAGATAAGATTACAGCCTTTGTGTGCATGTCAATAGCGTGTTTAAATGTGTCCCCAAGATCAACAAGCAAGTGAAAAGCAATAGCAAAAAAGAGTCACTTTTATCAGCTTGTCCACTGTAAATGCTCTGAAAGATACAGCAGGTAAAATAAGTATTGAACACATCAACATTTTTCTCAGTAAATACATTACTAGAGGTGCTAATGACATGAAATTTTCACCAGATGTTGGTAACAACCCAAGTGATCCATACATACAAAGAAATCAAACCATAAATG
>NW_013952417.1:792745-811422 GCF_001266775.1 Austrofundulus limnaeus | reverse complement strand
TTTATGGTTTGATTTCTTTGTATGTATGGATCACTTGGGTTGTTACCAACATCTGGTGAAAATTTCATGTCATTAGCACCTCTAGTAATAAATTTACTGAGAAAAATGGTGACGTGTTCAATACTTATTTTACCCGCTGTAAGCTGCAAAGTTCACTTCTGGGTTCTCCAGGCATATTTTAAAGGTTTGGCTGGAAAATCTTCATAAGAAGTCTGGGATTTAAAGCTCTACAGAACATCTCTAAAATACTGTATTTCAGGGCTGCAACCTCTGCTAAAAATAAAGTCAACTAAAAAAAAGAAAAAAGATTTATGTTATTTATGTTTGCCCAGGGGGGTCTTCAAAGTCCAGGCATGCAAGACCCGAAGAGTCAAAATTCAGTCAGTGGCTACTTTACTTTTAGGGAGTTGCCAAGAATAGACTGTAAAGTGGTTACAGGAATGTTGCATTATTTTGATATATGTTAAAACAAACTACTTAAACCTTTAAAGAATGCTAATTAAAATTTTTCACATTTCATCCAGTAAAAGTGTTTACATTTTTTACCTTAGTCAAAACATAATAACGATAGTCTCGTGTAAAAAAAAATAACTGAAAACTTCCACAAAAACAATTTACATTTTTAAATACACTGAGAAATTATATACATGTGCAAATCGACAAAACATCCTACAGTTCACCAGTTAAAACGTCTGCCTGTTTGTTTAGAAAAGCAAACAAAATACAAAGAATTACTTTTTTTATTCCCACTGAGCAAAATGCAAAGCAGTACCTTTCAAGAATAGAAGTGCTATTATTTTCGTGTTGTCACCAGTAGTTTTACTATTTATTTTCACCCGAGAGGGCACACGGTCATTTGAAAGAAAAAGAAATAACTTGCTCCACAGTAATCCTAGTTGTAATCTTAACCAGTTCTATATCTAAGCATTTTCCACTGTATTGCTCTTAAGCTGTGATTCTATAAATTCTTTTTATCCTCTCTGTTTATCTCCTGGAGATTGTTTTTGTATGGCACTTAGCTCATGCGCACACAGGATGTGATGTCATCAGAGTGATCTAAAATGTAAAACCATCTTCTCTCAACCTGCCTTTTTATTTGTAACCACAAGTCTAAGTGCAAAATAACCCAAATGGCAATAATACAAAAGTGGCAAAAAATTAAGTACTGGTTAGTTAGTGTCATTGGTGATGTGCAGATCAATACTGAAATATTGATAATACCACCAATACCAGGACTTTATGCTCTAAAACCGATTCTGCAATCAAAATGTGGATACTTTGATACTTCAGTAATTTTAGGTAATGAATATTCAGAGGTGAATAGTGACGACTAGTTACACTTACTCAGTTACATTTACTTTTTTCTTGAAAAAATACTTTAAGGAATAGTTTTAATACACTTTTTTATTTTACTTGAGTAATATTATTATGAAGTATCTCTGCTCTTACTTGAGTTACTTCTTGGATGGCTATTTTTTTACCTTTACTTGAGTAAAAACATGTTGAAGTAGTGCTACTCTTTGAGTACAACTTTTAGGTACTCTACCCACCTCTGTGTATATCAGGAACACAGTGGAATATAACAAAACTAAATCAAAGGCTGTGTTAGTGGGAACTATTTTTTTTTTCGCCTGGGTAATGTGTAAGTGTTACCAGCCAGTGGTACATGCTCAGTCAGTCAGTCTGTGGTTACACATTCAGCATTTATATGTTAATATGTTCATGTAACTTGAATTAAGACACATGTTATCATTTTTATAGTAAATTTTAGTAATCAAACAATACTTTATTTTAATGGTTTTATTATTTTACTTCATTTTTTATTGTTTATAACACCCTTTTCACATATTTTGGATGTGCGTGTCCTCTGGTTGTTCTGTTATTGACTCAACTATACTGTAAAGGAGGATGCTAGATTTACTTAAAGTGAAATAATAAATTACTCCAATGTCTTGTATTCTTTATGTAGCAGTGATTTGAAAATTTTTTTGATTAACCAAACGCACAGTGATGGGCAGCACTAATCTAAATATTAGTTGCAAAAACTCTAAAGCACTAACTCAGATATTTTGATCCCCTAATTCTAAAGCACTAACACACTGAAAGATTTAGCAAAAGCTAATTCTAAAGCACTAAAATAACCCAGCCGATACATGAAACATTCTTCAGTTAACATGAGACAATATTTACTGTGTGCAGAATGTTGTCACTTAGTGCCCTTGGCGGGCTAAATGGGAGTCACACGCAGGCCACATTTGGCCCGTGAGCCTTGAGTTTGACACGTGAGCTTGTAGATGAGTGACACACATATGAACAAAACGTTTGACAGCTTTCACCCTCAACTGTGAAAAATAATGTTGATCAATAACTTTTAAAGACCTGAGTTAGCGCTTCTAAATTTAGCTCATGAAGTTAGCACGTGCTAATCCACTAATGAATTTAAAAAATATAAATCCCTAAAGCACTAATCAAGAAATTAGTTCCCCTGTTAGTGCTTTAGTGGAACTGTGCCCACCACTGTAAACCCATTAGGTGTATTTGCACAAAGTATCAGTATCTGATCAGTATTGCTGATGTCAGCCTGAGATTTACTCAGTATCAGAAAGGAAATCAGTGGTATTGAACAGGACTAACTTGTACCTGCAGAAACGTCCTGTTCCTGGTGGGACTGTCGCACCTTATCATGGGGACAGAATGGGGTAAAACAGCTTATGTTTGTCAGAGACAACAGGGAAGACGTTGAACTGAACTGAATGCAACACTGATCCTGTTGCCAAACTTCTAACTCTGTTACGTGTTATTCGAAAACCTACACTGATGTGACGGTCTGTTATATTTATGTAAAAGAATAAAAATGAGGAACAAGCGTCTCTTGTGGTACCAAGCACATTACCTGTATAAAATGTACAAATAAACTGAATGAAATGAGAAAGATCTAACTTCACATTTTTAATAGAAAGGTCAGGAATATTGCGAGATTGCAGACGTTTTATTTGTGAACAGCTATCAGCTAAATAGCATTAAAGCTACAACAAAAAAAAGTAACTGAAGTCCTGTGTTAAATCCACACAGTTCAGTAGCTGCCATAACCAAGTTCTAGTGCAGGACAAGCTTTGTCTCCGGCTCATGTGAAAAGGTGCAGCAAGTTACAAGAGGCATGCATTTGTCCTGCCACAGCACAAAAGAGCACATCTACTCATTACTGCTCCCACTCGCAACACAATTGAGACCCCCTGTAGAGAGCAGCCTGGCAGCAATTAGGATGCATTACCTCGTAACCCTCCCTCTGTGTCTCCTCAGTTTGTTTTCTCCTGCTCAACGTTCTCCTGCTCCCTCTTTGTTCAGCGCGGCCTCCCACCGATTGCATTTATTAATGAGATTACAGTTTGCTGCCAGATGAGGAAATGTAGAAACAGCAGAAGCTTCTCAAGATGGTTTTAAAATATCAAAGCAATTCTTTTTTACTTTTAGAGATTGAACTGGGAGAAGAACTAAAACAGTTTTATTTTTAATGAAGACAAAGCTTGTGTTGGAGGCTATAAGCAAATTTTGATCAAGTATTCTTTAAAGCAACAGTTAAGTGAAGAAAACAATAGCTTGCTTCATAGTATTTTTACATTAAAACCTTTTCCACCATTGGTTTAAAGTTTTACCATCATCAGTTAATAATACCATATATTATCTCAAACAGGATATTTTTTAAATTACGTCTTAAAACCAGGACTTATCAGTGATCCAAAAATAATTTTGTAGCTCATGTTAACTTTTTCGAGTTTGTCATTTTGTTTAAAATCTTAAAGTGGCAATATCATGTCAAATCAACTTTTCTGAGTTTAAATCATGTTATAGTGTTATACCATCATAAAAAAAAAACATGCCCAAAGCCTTGCTCTGACTCATTCATGCATGTTTGAGAAATCCTGCAGCGTTTTTAGGAAGCCATGCTGAGGAGCAAAACGACAGGTGGGGACCAGAAACGCCCCTGGGACGTGTCTTTCAGCCAAGCTTCCTCATGGCGGAGCGCCCTCCCCCTCTCCCCTCCCCACACGCCCCGCCCGTTGCTGTGTCCAAAACGGCAGGACGGGTCCTCCGAAGGCCGAATTTGTCGGCTACATACGTCACAGCGCCGCGACGAAGGACGTCCAAAAGTGAAGACTCCTCCGATGCGGCCGACAAATACGTCCTTCCTTTGGCCCGATTTGAAGGACAGGTCTGATGGATCCTTCCCGGCCCAGCATATCCCATAATGCATTGCAGCCCGACTGGAGATTTTTTTATGCTAGTAATGGCGGACGAAGAGAGAGAAAAGAATACGTTTTAAATAAAAATATGGTGATATAAAAATTAAAAAAATTTAGAGGTTGTAATTCTAATACTTTTATCATTTGTATGGACATGTTTTTACATATTATTTTTGTCATAAAAAAACCCGCAAAATAAACATGCAGCTACAGCGGGTCAATTAGTTCTTCAAATGATACCTTTAAGTTAATTTTATAGTTTTGTGATATTAATAATACTGATGTATTGATATTTTTCTGATTTTGATTTAAGTTTGCTTGTTTAATGTCGTCATGGTTGCTAGGTGACATGACGTACGCCGGGGTAAGGAGGGGAGGCTAGAACATCCAAATTCACAGCCTCTTTTTTTTCCGGTCTTCCTGGTCTACCAAGGACCCGGCCCACCTCGACCAGGTAGTCTGGGTCCTCTGGAGGACCCGGCCTGTCATTTTGGACACAGCCAAAGTCACCTGCAGGCTCTCGGGTGAAAGTGAAACTTAAACTGTCTGCTGAGCTCTCAACGTTAGTTCTCACTCAGTGAAGCTCTTTTCAGATTAAAAATACCTTTGAGGAAATGTGTTTTCAGATGCCAAGTAAACTGCATCATGGCAGCACACACCCCCTCCCCCCGCACCGAAATGGGCGAGACAGAAGCGTAAGGTGGTTCTTAAAGAGACAGAGGCCAATTTCAAGGCGTTTAGAAGAGGAAGTGATGAGAAGATAAGTTTATTTTCTATTTAAACATAAAAACAGCATTTTAATAACAGCTAAAGGCATAAATACTTTATGATGGTATAGTATTTAAATGTATGCCTAAGAAACACATAATATTGCTCCTTTAACTAATCCATCTATGTTTAGCGATTTAAATTAACTTTGTATTAAAGCAGAGAACATGGAGCAAACCTACACATTAGCTTAGTTTCTAGCCAATGATAACGATAAACAATAACACAAAACACTATTTGTATTGTTCAGATTAATTTACCACTTTAAGACTTGATTCATTGTTGTCAATCAGAGGCCATGGGAAATGTCCCTGCTTCACAGTAAACCCCCATGGTGCTATCTTATGTGATGATGGAAAATCTTGTGAGATAGGTTAGTGCTCAAAGTAAACATCGAGCAGGACTCTCAGCCACTAACACATCAAATTTAAACTCAACAACTGTCAATTGTAGAAGTTATGAGCTTTTACAGTGTGCTTGCTAAATCAGCTAGCTTTGGCGGCCATCTTGAATGTGGTCAACTATAAAAGTGGTAGATGTGCATCCATTGATTACTTTCTGGTTTTTATTCACATCTGTACCCTGGAGCATGAGCTTTTTTTTATTAACACAGCAAACACATGCACAAGAATCATCGTCTTTTTGTATGTAAGGTAATACAATCTTTTAAAGCACCTGGAATGTGTGCATCTTTTTGTTGTTTAAAGTGCTGATTTACTCAAAGGGAAAATAGTCTACGGCTGAAACGTCTTGGAGGCAGAAGCATTCTTTAATTTCTTTTGCCAACTAGTTTGATTCTCTGGACCACATATTAATCCTTCTGCTGCTTTGCCGCATCTTTTGCTCTCTACCACTGGAAACAAAAAAGGGATTTTCTCCACAGCCAAACCTGCACCCAGTAACTCACACAAATGAGCCCAAAGTGTTTTGTACAAGCACTGCCGTCTGGTTACACATCCTTTGCTGGGAGGTAAATGTGGGGGTTCTTGAGTGGAGATATGCAGCGGCCACCCCCACTCTGCACCTTCCCCACCTCAGGGTAAAGACTTCTTCACAGTCTGGAGCTGAGCCAAACACTGAACCCTTTCTGTAATCCCCTCCTGCTGATACACACAGCTGCTTGTGTGTGTGTGTGTGTGCGTGTGTGTGTGCGTGCGTGTGTGTGTGTGTGGTACAAGAGCACAATGGTTGTTTTCAGTATGAGCAAAGTTTTCTTTTTCGTTTTTTTCTCTCTCCTCGATCTGTCTGACAGGACTGCTGAGGCCCGTCAGGGATGAGATGGAATTTTTTTGAATCGCAGAGGCCAAACCTTCCAAATCAACCATGAACATTTTCTGCTCTCAGGTTGTAACCCCCCCCCCCCCTTTTTCCTGCTTTTAATGGTAGAAAATGAAATTGGAGATCTGGGGTGTAGTCATGAATCCAGATGTGTTAATATTCCCCTCTCCCTTTCGCTTGGTCACGTCGTACCATTTCGCACAAAGACCACTTTTCACACGAGGATAAGGAAGTTCTGTTGCAAAAGTTCTGAATCAAACCACTGTCGAGCGAGTCCCCGACACATGCTCACAAGACAAAAGCTCAAACAAGTTTTACTAACCACACATTGCATCACAGTAAAAGTACACAAGATTTATATTCCAAAGTATTACATCATATATTACATATCAAAAGAGATTAAAAACACCCAACAACATAACTGCTCAATCTTGCTGAAGTGAAAACAAATATTGGTAATGAAATGAAATAAAATAAAATAAAATATAATAAAATAAAATAAAGTGTGGAAGGTTAGAAGGTGAGAACAATGGGAGAGCAACTCTTAAGTGTCACAAATATCTTAGTTTCAGTATTTTAAAAATCTAAATAATTGTGAGGTTTTTTTTTATTAAGGCTGTGAGTTTTTGCCCGTACACCACAGTTGAGCTGATATTTACTGGGCTACTGTACAACACAGCTGGAAGTGAACAGAATGGCCACTTGCAGCCCCAAAAACTAAACAAGCTGGAGCTCACAGTTTTTATTTTGCCGTAATCTCTGTTTTCTCCAGCTCTTTGCAGAATCCCCTGACATCAGCTTTCGTCTCTCATGAATTGTTCAGACATTCTGTAATCATGTAAATCTGCAGAAAAGCTGCAGAAGTAAAAACAAACCCAGCGGCAGAGGCCTCGAGATGACACTTCAGGGGATGTTAATGCTTTGCTGCAAGTGGTTGTCTCGCAGCTGTCGTCCTCCAGAAACCATCTTTTGCCACAGCTGTCCATGACCTCATCGCAGAGCCAGTTCATTCACAGACAGAGCAGCACTTATCTGTCACAGTACTGGCTGTAGATCGATCCTTGGGAATATTTTCAAGATGCAACATATCTGATGTTTTTTCTCTCCAAATATAATCTTTATGAAATTGTTTATTGAAATCCTTCTCAATAAAAATGTCGACATTGCCAGGGTTTTGTTAAACAGAATGGATCACAGATCACACTATGATGAGTTTCTTTTTAGTTTAATGTTTGCTCTGATTATTTTTAGTTAGTTAGTTAGGTAGTTAGTTAGTTAGTTAGTTAGTTAGTTAGTTAGTTAGTTCATTTCAAACATGTATACAAAACAAAAAAAAAAGATAAAAAGTGATAACAAAATTAACATAGTTGAAAAGGAATGGGAAGAAGTCAAAAACTTATTTAATCCCACCCTTCTCCGAAGCTTATTAACAAAAAATATTAAATTCTTCTTTTTTTTCTTATTCTAAGTTACAATTTCATAAAGATTAAAACAACAATCTGTTTACCTAGAATTTTATATAATACCAGAATATATTCATGAACATAAATGTACATCTACATTCAGTGTATATGCATACACACATAAATGTATACATACATACATGTACGCACATATATACACAGCCCCAGACATCTCCATTTTTAGAGCTGATTGAACCTGCTGTGGTCTCTGAAAGCTATAAAGTGCAGTATCAATCACAGAACAACAGTCTGAGCAGCGTTAAGTATCATTATATTCACCAAAAAATACAGTAAAGATATCACTTTAAAGTGAAGCTGTGCAAATCAGCTGATGGTGGTCAGCACACAGTGCTTTGTAGTGCAGTTACAAAAAGGGACCAAAGTTAAAACCATGGTCCACACCAAGGGCCAATCTCTGTCAATATTTGCTGAAAAATGTCATAAAACATATTATTCTTATGAAAATACAAACGAACGTTTCCAAATATTTTATGTAGCGTTCAGAACATACATAATGTAACGAATAATAGTAAAGATTACATTTAAAAACCTCTTTAGCAATCATTTCTTATGCATTGTGCTTTACCAGCAACTTTTTGATTTATTATTTCTTAGATACATTTGATCACAATCCAGCAAATCAGTTAAAAAAATGAAATATCTCAATAAACGTCCAATTGTTTGACTTTAATCAGAAGAAAATACAGAAAAAAGAGCAATAAAGTCGATTCTCTGTTGGACCATCCACACCAAAATCCATTTTTCTTGGCTTAAATGTTGGCCGGCAATCATGAGAAATTCAAAAAGTTAAACCATATAACTATTTTACATTTTAAAGTGTTACCTTTGGGGCCGAATAAAATGTTATCAAGGGACAGATTTGACCAGTGGGCCTTGAGTTTTTACTGCCAAGTATGAACGCTCTCAATCAGAGTTGTCCACTTGCTTCCAAGGTGGATTTGTTGCCAGGTCTGAACAGGGCCTTAATGCTCGCAGTATGTTATCTACGACTATCACACCAAAACTCAGCTGAGTTTCTGTAAAACTCCTCGCTCACAACATGATTAGGTTGGATTTAGACACTGAAACAATGATGTTGACAGCAGCAGGACATAACATACTGTCTGTTTAAAAAATGTCCCTGTTTCTGCCTTCTGAATCCTGTGTAGTGACACCTGAGCTCCTGAGTTAGTGAGTCGATTTAAGAAAGTAACACTGCATCAGTTGGTGCTTTGTTACGCTCAAATGAAATCTGGGGCAAATAAAATTAAAATCGATAAAGGATTAGCATTAAAGTTAAGTATTTAACTTTATGGGAAGATGTTTTTCCATTTGGAACAATAATATTCTTGATTAAAAATTTGTAAAAAATGAAACGGAAGTGTAGGGCAGCACGGTGGCTCAGTTAGTGGAGTTGTTGTCTCTCAGCAAAAAGGTTGGTGGATTGAATCAGTTTGCGTGTTCTTTCTGGGTACTCTGGTTTCCTCCCACAGACCAAAAACAAAGACTACTGATCTTAGGGCTATTGGTATCTCTAAATTGTCCCTAGCTGAGAGTGACTGGTTGTTTGTCTCTATGTGTCCATGACTTGCAACTTTCCAGGATGTGCCCCACCCCTCACTGCTGGATATGAGCGTAGTGACCCTAACAGGAAGAAGCAGGTAATAGGTAATAAACAGATCAAAGAAAACTGAACTTTTCTAGTCTAAGCGATCGGATGAAAATCTAGATGAGAACATTTTGCAGATAGAAAACACAGAAGAGCGGTCACAATTCAAGCTGCCCAGGTAGGTAGCTCATGCAGGACTTACTGCTTTGTGCATTCTGTGTCTGTGATATCTTTAAACCAGCATCTGTAACCGCTTGCTGCTAAACTGGCCTATGGATGCTGAAGTTGAAACAGCTGAGTTTTTTTGACATTCACTCACCACTATCATCACTAGGCCTTGAGACGGAATGAGAAAAAGACATTTCAGACTTAACTTGAAAGGGTTTTGTGACATGGACGTACGTTATCCTGCAGAACTTCTGATTTTCTGTTTGCACAGGATATTATCTCATCTCGCTGGAGTCAAACGTATTTCTGTTGGGGTCGGGTTTCTTTCAAAAAACACAAAAATCTCTAATTCTGTTAGCAACTTATATGACAACTTACAGTTCCTTTTAGTTGGGTGATCATAATATTATGGCTCATGAGTTAACAGGTCACCACTGAATGTATGTTTGCTGTAATGAACTCAATGCAGAACAACTTTGAACATTCATTGTTGACTCCTTCCATTGGTAACCAATTAAAATGTTTTTATCATTGAAATTAAATTGTACAAAAGCCTTTGTTGTCAATGAAAGCTTCAAGACGCCTCCTGTATGGAGAAACTAGTGGCATGCATTGCTCAGGTGTGATTTTGGCCCATTCTTCCACACAAACAGTCTTCAAATCTTGAAGGTTTCGTGGACCTCTTCTATGAACTCTGATCTTTAGTTCTTTCCATAGATTTTCTGTTGGATTCAGGTCAGGTGATTGGCTGGGCCATTCCAGCAGCTTTAGTTTCTTTCTCTGAAACCAACTGAGAGTTTCCTTGGCTTTGTGTTTGGGCTCATTGTCTTGCTGAAATGTCCAGCCATGTTTCATCTTCATCATCCTGGTAGATGGAAGCAGATTTTTATCAAGAATGTCTCTGTACATTTTTCCACTCATCCTTCCTTCAATTATTTGAAGTTTGCCAGTACCATATGCTGAAAGACAGCCCCACACCATGATGTTCCCACCTCCAAACTTCACTGTTGGTATGGTGTTTTTGGACTGATGTGCAGTGCCATTTGACCTCCAAACATGATGTGTATTCTGGCATCCAAACAGTTCAATGTTGGTCTCATCTGACCAGACTATATTCTCCCAGTATTACACAGGCTTGTTTAAATGTTGTGCAGCAAACTTTAAAGGAGCTTCAACATGCTGTTTCTTCAGCAGTGGAGTCTTGTGTGGTGAGCGTGCATACAGGCCATGGTGGTTCAGTGCATTACTTATTGTTTTCTTTGAAACAATCGTACCTGCTAATTCCAGGTCTKTCTGAAGCTCTCCACAAGTGGTCCTTGGCTCTTGGACAACTCTTCTGATAATTCTTTTCACTCCTCTGTCAGAAATCTTGTGAGGAGCACCTGGTCGTGGTCGGTTTATCGTGAAATGATGTTCTTTCCACTTCTGAATTATGGCCCCAACAGTGCTCACTGGAACCTTCAGAAGTTTAGATATTCTTCTGTAACCGATGCCATCATTATGCTTTGCAACAATAAGGTTGTGAAGGTCTTGAGAGAGCTCTTTACTTTTACCCATCATCAGATGGTTCTTGTGTGATACCTGGCCATCATTTGGGACTGAACCAGCTGATATTAACTTGCACTGACAAGGGGCAGACTTGCTTTCTAATTACTGAGAGAGTTCAGCTGGTGTCTTGCCTTTCCATGCCCTTTCTTCATGTGTTCAATACTTTTTCCCTGTGCCATTCCACATTATTACAAATAACTTCATTTCTGGACATTTATGGTTTGATTTCTTTGTATGTATGGATCACTTGGGTTGTTACCGACATCTGGTGAAAATTTCATGTCATTAGCACCTCTAGTAATATATTTACTGAGAAAAATGGTGATGTGTTCAATACTTATTTTACCCGCTGTATAAACAGGTTTTTATAAGGTAAAAATAATAAAACAAGGTCTTTGTCTGCAATGATTAGACATGTTTTTTGTTATTGTCATTTGTGATTATCTCAATTTCGTCTAAAAGACTTGACAAAATCCTACACACTGTGCCTTTAAAGGTGTTATCTCTATGCATTTAAAACCACATTGTTTTTCTTCTCACACACAAATTTAGTAAGATTTTCTTAGTGAATGACTTGGTGACTGATAAACTCGTAGCGGTTTTCCTTTCCCTCCATTTGTTCTTTTCTCTGTTGCCTTTGTCACGTATCCCCACCCTCCCTCTCCTTCCTTCTTAGCTCATATTACAGTCTTCCTCACACCTCTCCTCCTCTTCAGCCTCAGGTGGTTTAGTCAGATTAGGATGTTGCTGCATGTCTGAAGTGATCCAGATCCAGATAAGAATGAAGGATTTTAGGACTGAAGTATGAGGAACAGAAGGAAGGCCGTTTAAAGTGATGTGTTATGACATTTGTCTGTTTTTGTTTTAATATGAAGAAAATGTGTAAATATCTTATACATTCTTAAATAAATGTTTATAAACTATTCAGTGGTTTAATAGCTTTTTCATACATTTGTTTCTGTCTTCTGCTTTGTTCTACAAAAATTTAACTTTTGTTTACTTTTTAGAAATGAAATCAAATCGTGATTATGTTTAAAAGTGAACTCTACAGTATACACCAGTTATCATCAATATACATAAGAAGAACAAGAAGTTCTTCACCTGGTTGTCTAGTCGGAGTTTTTATGTATTTTTAAAATTTAAAGGAACAGGAGACTTAATTTTGGGGAAAAGACTTTTACAGTGTCTTTAAATTTAGCTTTTAAAAAGTTTTTGAAAACGTCTGAAACATTTAGAAGCTCTGCAGAAACTAGCAGTATGTCAAAATAAATTCAGGATTTAAAAAATGTAAAAACAGCAAACTGCTCTAAAATATGAAGAACTTTACAAAACACAAGGATTAGTTTTTCCATATAAATTATTTTATTAAGATATAATAAAAAAAATAGTTGCAGGTGAGGAAAAATCAAATGACTGTGTGGTTTTAAAGTTGCGGCAGGTCATCAGGCAGCGTCAGCAGCTCGTCCACTTCCTCCTGAAGAGCCGCAGCTTTTTCATTCAAAAGCATCTGAAACAGAGAAATGTACAGATTATCATTCACTACCAGGCCAAAAAAAGTCTCCACCAAAAAAAAAAAAAAAGGTCACACACTCAGTCGCCTTTAGCTTTGATTACAGCACACACTCACTGTGGCATTGTTTCGATAAGCTTCTTAGATTAACTGCAGCAACTCCACATCATCCGCTGCTCCCACAGGCTGGTACAGTACACACTACACATGATGGATGCATCCTCGATGACGATGGATCCCCACTATCATTTTTTTGGACAGTTCTTAACCCAATTTTAGTAGCTTCTGCATCTTCTAGATGTTTTCTCTGCTTGATGCATGCCAACGATTTGACCCTTCTCAAACAGACTGACATGACCATGACCACAGGATGTGTCTTTCTACATGGTTGTTTAAGAAATGAAAAGCAACTAATTGCACCAGTTGGGGTTAAATAACTTGTTGCCAGCTGAAAGATAATTGTCAATGCAGTAATTATCGAATAGCAAGCTCGTACCTATTTGCTATATATTTTGAGATCCATATCGGTTTTTTTTCATGACAGTCTTAATGTGAAAAATTTGACACAGGTCTATTCAACAAATAATACTAAATCAGATACATATCTGATGTTTTTCAAAGCGACCTCAGTCTAAACAAGAGATGCCCAAAGTAGGGCCCGCAGGCAAATATTGTCCCGCCAAGCCATGTGATTTGGCCCACCAGCAGTTGTCCTGGCTACTAGCTTGTAGTCTCCTGTGATAAAACACTATATTTCCACTTAGTCTTTTCAACCATTGGTCCAACTATACATAAGGAGCTGTAATCAGTCATGGTTTTCCCTTTAAGATTTAACATAAAATACAAGTAACTACAGGAGACATTTAGAATAAATAGGGTAATACGCAAATTTTGATTTATGAAGTCCCATGAGCCTTTGCTGCCCAAGCATGTCAAATATTTTCCACATTCATGGGATGAAAAAACAAACAAACAAAAGAATGGGCCACTGCTCTAGCTCAAACATAAAAATAAAACTTTACTTAAGCGGTATTTGCATTTCATGTATTATATTATTGCATTTGGCCCGCAGCTCTCAGACTGATTTTATTTTGGCCCTCTCAAGGAAAATGTTTGGGTACCCCTGGTCTAAACAGTCATGCTGCATTTTATCCGACTTTTACATCAGTGAAGTAGGGGTAAGCACAGCAAGACAAGCCTTTAGAATATTGATGATAATCTGGTGCTGTTTAAATCTCGACTCCACAGCACAGAAGGGTAATCCAGTTGCTTCATCGTTTTCGTTTAATTTGCCGTGTCCTGGATGACTGAGAATCCACAGCAACATATGACAGTAATGTTGGTATCTGACTTTATGAAGAGTAAAGTTACTGGATCAATACTTTAGTTTCCCCTTCCTGTTCCAAAGATACAATGCTGCGCCGGGCATAGCCAGCAAGAGGCAAGTTAAAATGTAAACGCTGGACAAAACAAGCATATCAGATAATTATTCAATCAGCTCTGATTGCCTTAACGTCAGAATCACATGCTAACACGGAGCGAGTCTGTGTGCCGAGTGTGACATAATGTCTTCTTCTGTGCATGCTGGTTGCATCAGTGTTGTAGAGAGTTCACAGTGGATGGAAGTTTGTGCTAAAAATCCAAATTGAGCATTAAGACCTGCAGTGTGAACGTAGCCTTAGACTCATCTAATCTACAAGTTAAGTAAAACCTGATGCAACAAGGCCTGTTGGGAGTTTCTACAAGTGCAGCTCAAAAATCTAGAATATTGTGTAAAGGTTTTTTGACAGTAAAGTAAGTAAAACTTATACATTACATCGATTCATTACACATAGAGTGAAATATTTCAAGACTTTAGTTTTTGTAATTTTGACGATTATGACTTACAAATAATGAAAAATCAATGTTCAGTGTCTCAGAAAATTTGAATATTACATAACCAGCTTTTAGTACTCTTGACAGTGTGGGCAGGGTCCTGATGCCTAATGAAATCAACATATCCATAAAACCTATCAGCAGAAAGAAGAATGAAGTGCTTCTTTCAAATGAATCTATGTAATTGATGAGTTTCACTTCCTGAAAAAAAAAGGAACTTTTTCACAATATTCTAATGTTTTTGAGGTGACGCTATGTGACACCTGCTGAAACAGCATCAACAACCAACAGACCCGGGATCAGCTCTGCTCTGAGGATGGGCTGGACACTCACTTTGGCTGAGGCCACCATCATGTTGGCTTGCTTCTTGTAGAGGTTTTCTATTGTCTTGCAGAGGACAGCAGGGTCAGCGTTGGCTAGGTGAGCCAGAGTCTTGTAGCCAGCATTGTACAGCTGCTTCGCTCTCGACTGGACAGAAGGAGGGGAACGTACAGGTTACAATTAAAATGTGATGAAGCAGAAGCATCCAGACACGCCTGCTGCCGCTGACCTCCATGACTCCCGCCACCTCCATCAGGGGAATCAGCTCGGCCTTCACACAGTAACTCAGTCGTCGAGTCAGTTCTGTCAGCAGAGCTCGAAATGGCCAGAACTCCTCCAGCTCCTGAACACAAACACAATTTCTCAGGAAGAAAAAAATCACCATAATCTCATTTTTTGACTTTGTTTAAAGGGGACCTATTATGCAAAATTCACTTTTTAAAGTTTTTTTTACTCAACTTTGGGTATGTACTTCTTAAAAAAACAGTCCTAGGACCAAAAAACTGCACCCAGGGGCATATTTACTGTAAGTAAATGTATTTTTAATGTATATTAATGACAAGTTTTATACTTCCGTCATTTTGTGATGTCACAAGCCGTACGACAACCCACCGGAACCTGCGTTCAGCCCCTTACCTAGCAACCCCCGGGTTAAGACTCCTCCTCCTCAGCATAAAGAGCCATCACGGTGTTGTTGTGCAATGCGCAGCTCATTTTACAACAACGCTCCAATAGGGCAATGGGTAGAGTGTTGGACCAGTCAGTGGGAGACCAGGGTTTGAGATTGGCACGGACACATACAATTTAATTATTTATTTTCATTCGTTATGAACACGTTTTCTCATGTACCTCTATTGTTTAGCTTATTAAAGCCTTATTAAAGCCTATTTGTTCGAGTTTCTGAGGTATTTTGACCGCTGCTGCTCCCTGCTGTGGTAACAGCATGCAGAGTGAGCGCAGAGCAGAGGAGGGGGAGAAAAAAAAGAAGCTGTGACCACGACTCTGCCTCTGGGTCTCATATGGTTGTACAACGGAGCTTCTGCTATTATTAGCCATGCTAACGTAAACGCTGGCTTTGGAGGGCGGAGTTAATGTCAACAGATTTTTGGAGGGCGTTACCAACAGAGCTCATTAACATAAACAGCTCKTCTGAAYGGAAGTCAGAGCAGGCAGAACTAGAACATGGGAAATTTTATTATCTGAGAATTATTTTGTGCATTAAATTGAATGAACATGGTCTGGATAGCCCACAGACATACCATAAACATTTCTAGGACCCATAATTGGTCTCCTTTAAAATTAAAAGTATACACCTGTTTAGGGTTGGGCAATATTGGCAAAAAAAATTAATCACGATTAATTGCGATATTTAGCCGATAACGATTAATTTGACGATTAATCCCCTGGAGTCGCTGGACGTCCTTATATCCTAGTCACGTGACCAATTTATAGGGAGAAAATGGGCTCTTCGTAAAAATCTGTTCCAAATTGTGTCAAAATTACAGACTTCAGGCTATACATCAAACTTTAAATTGTGTTGATAGATAAATAAATTACACAACTTTTTTTTAAATGTTGGTCATATTTGAATCAGAAAGGAGCACCAAGCGGTTAATCTGCCTGGTGGCATGAATCTTATTAATCGTCAAGTGCCAAAAATTAATCGATTAATGTTTTTCTGACGATTAATTGCACACGATACGATTATGCCCAACCTTTTGAATGCTTTATCAGATTTGGATGATTCACTTTTTTTGGCATAAATTCCCTTTAAATTCCGCTAAGGCCATGTCTGTTTTGAAAATTGCTCTTCTGTATATTTATAATTTCAGGTTGTGGATAATTGTGCAGATGTGTTTATGAGATGACTGTAAAAGACAAGCATTTGTCTACTGTAGCAGTGTGTGCTTAGTCTTCAGGTTGTGTGTCCTGCTGCCATCTACTGATATTATTTGATAATACACTGCATGGTTCACACAGTCAGTCTTCAAAACTAAAATAAATGAATAAATTACAAACATCACATGTTTCAGATAGTAAAGAGTTAAAAGATAGGTCTGCCAGCTCCCTCTGGAAATCCCCGGTGGAACCCCAGTGTGACGTCTCCTCGTCGCTGTGTTGCTCTTCCAGAGTGAAGATACAAAACGATTATTCTTAGAAGCAGAAAACGGCTGATGAGTCGTCATCGTAGATCAGAAAATCCTCTGTGTATAAATACATTTGCTATTATTACGCTATTTAATATATCCTCCAGTAAGGCTGAATCTGTTCCTGTTAAGGTATTTTTGTCACAATTTTGTGTGTCCTTTATCTAACTGCGTACATGTGGATGTAATAATTGTTAATCATGTGTGTCTGGTGTGAATAATAATAACTTCTACATCATTAGCAGTTTCCCAGAATCACCTCTAAGTGTCGCCAATGGAACCAGAACCGCAGAAACGTGCCAGTCTTGGAGTTAGCATGGTGCTGCACGCATTTCCACGTTCATTTCAGTCTTGATACATCTGGAGTTTTGTGTGGAAAAGGGCGTCCGCAAGGTTTTTGTGTGTACGTACCGCTGACACATGAGGCCCCTGGTGTTTTGTGGCGGCCGTACCTCGGTGAAGTGCAGCACGCAGGAACAGAAGGCTGAGGCGGAGCTGAGCAGCGTCTGGATGAAGCCTCGGGTTAGCTGGAACTTTTCAGCCACGCTCCACACGTCCGTCTCCTTCAGCAAAGAGGAGAGCACGAGGGCGAGGTACATCCGCCTCACCACCCCAAGGTTTGAGTTCTGATAAAAATTTTTTTTAAAAAAACACAAAAATAAAAATCATCAAAGTCTGAAGTGCATTCAGTCATTTTTTTTATTTTTTTTTTTTAGCAATCTTGTTCAATTTTATAACCCATCCAAAACACATCACCCGCTTTTAAAATGTGAGGACAGAGCTTTGAAGGAGAGCAGAACAATACATCAATATAAAAACTTCTGCTGTCTTGATTAATGAGAGCAAATCACTGCCATAAATGGTGGCTAAACTTTGAATTTCTGTTACCTTTTTCACCGTCTGTCCTGCGGCTTTTCTTGCAAGAAAACTCTCGGGCACTCCGACAGCAGCAGACATCTTTTGCTCTGCAGCTGACAGCAAGGTGAACTGCAAAGAGAGAGCCAGATGGTTAGCAGTTAGCAGTGAGGATGGATCTGTGACATCCAACCAGAGTTGTAAAGTAACTAAGTACAAATACTTTGTTACTGTACTTAAGTAGAATTTCTGGGTACCTGTATTTTAAAACTCTCAGACTGAAGAAGTCTCTTGGAGGAGAGACGAAACGTTTCATTAGAGAACCCGTCCAGAAGACCTATACAATTTTTTTCTTTTTTACCTGTACTTTACTTCAGTAATTATTTTTCAGCATACTTTTTACTTCTACTTCTTACCTTTTCACACAATAATCTGTACTTTCTACTCCTTACATGTTTAAAAAAGGCAACAAGTAGAAAGTCATTACTTTTATTTCATTTTTGCTTGTTTTCATTCCAGCTTGTTATTGTAAAAAAATAAATACTACCCATATAAATTGTGCCTCCTTGATAGAGTGAAGTTAATTGTGGTTGAATGAGAAGTATAAATATATAAAAATCTGATACTGTATTAGTTTGTACACAAACAAATCATGTCACACTCCAGCAGGACATAGCAGACATATGTAGCCTAGAACAAAGATGCATGTGGCGGCATATATATATATATAAATCCCTTCTCACCCTCCGCGGGTGGTCTCTTTCATCCTCTGAGCTCGGGTCCTCTACCAGAGGCCTGGGAGCTTGAGGGTTCTGCGCAGTATCTTGACTGTGCCTAGAACTGCACATTTCTTGACTGAGATGTCTAATGTTGTTCCTGGGATCTGTTTTAGCC
>NW_013952417.1:784085-789463 GCF_001266775.1 Austrofundulus limnaeus | reverse complement strand
TTTTAAATCAATACTTTTACTTTTAATACTCAAGTACAAAAATATCAGATACTTTAAGACTTTTACTCAAGTAGTATTCCTAATGGAGACTTTGGTAAAGTAATTTTTTGGTAAGATACTTGTACTTTTACTCAAATATCACTTTGTGGTAATTTATAAAACACTGCGTCTGACAGCGACGGTGTACCTGTCTGAAGTAAATCATCCAGTCGGGCTTGCACTGTGGGATCAGGTCATAGGGGGTCACCAGGTAGACCAGGTGCAGGTTGCTGTTAAGCAGAAGTCCTTCCAGACCTTTACTCAGGTCTTTGTACAGAACATCACAGTAGGTCAGATCCACCGAGCCTGAGGACAACCGGAGACAGATCCATTGTTTTAATTTACCACCGTATGATTTCTGCTATCCTAAGAATTTAAAACTTTGATTATTAAATCTATATGTTAATTTAAATTATGTGATTGAATTTTTACAGCCATATGAAGTAGATTTTTCCGCATTTATAAAAACCTACACTGTCATGTTGAAAACAAGAATTGTAAAATATGAGGTGGAACAGAGACTAAAGCAAGATATACTGAGCTGTCAAATTGTCACTGAATGGAAAACAAACATTTGTGTCTTTAACTACAATGTGATTACCATATAAAAACACAAGAAATATGTCAGAAGAACCCTTTAGTGGTGGTTTTGTTGGGAAACAATTTTTTTAATTCTGTTGAAGCAAAGTCTGACTTTCATTTGTTGATTTTCACAGATTTTTTATTATTACTTTTGTCAGATTCAAGTTATTTCTGTGACCAGTGTGGGTTTTTCTTTCATTAAACGAGGGGTACCAACAATTTTGTTTATGTGTGTATATACTAACACCATGAGATGAGGTTACCTTTGTAAGCAGCTCTCCCCAACTGGGTAATCTTCAGCGATGGACTGAGACGGCCTGCAGTATTGATGGTGATGAGGTTTTTTTCCTTCAGAATGTCGACACACTGCTGCACAACGTCCCACAGGCTCTTCTCTATGCACAGCTGCTGCTGCTGCACAAACAGTAGCGTTCCACGCAGGAACTCCTGAATCTGCTGCAGCGACGTGCTGATCTGCAACAAACAAGACCACTAGCTCTGATTCATCCGGTCAGGACTAATAAATCAAGTCAAACCAAAAAGCTCGGACACATTGGAGTCCCAGTAAATCAAACCTTACTAGACAATAAAAGACAAAACTAAACAAACAGCACAACAAACACAACTTTAGAGTAGTGGTTGCAACTACGTGTTTAATTCATGCTAACATGTTAGGATTTGGAAAACATGAGCAGAAAGAAAAAACCTTGAAGAATTTACATTTAATCCTATCAGTGACAGAATGAGGCTCAACACGCCTTTCCCTTCATCATGCAGCAGGTTGCTGTAACAGTTTTCCACAGGGGCACAAACCAGTGCTTTGGCCTAAAATAAAACAAAAGAGACAGAAACAAGTCAGAGCAACAAATAGATTGTTAACTGGTTAGATATTGACCATTAGATTAATTATCACAATATTACTTTAATGTTGACATTTCCAAATATTAAAGGAGACCTAATATGGGGGTCGTAGAATAAGTTAGGATCTGTCTGTGGGCTCTACAAAACGTGTTCATTTGATTTAAATCACAAAATTAATCTCAGATACTGAAATTTCACCATTTCAGTTCAGCCTGTTCTTCAGCTCTCTTCAGAACCTGCTGCTTTGCATAAGTAGATGGAAACCCTCTCCCAGCCTTTTTGTTTACATTAGCTCCGCCCTCAGCCAGAAGTTTACGTTCAGTTTGTTTTCAGTTGAAAGTACTATTTTTCCAAAGTAGTTCATGGTGAAATTATTTACACAAACTTTCTTTAACACTGCCATCAAAAACAAAAATAAAATTAAAAATAGATAAAATTACTCCACACATCTCTGTTCTCCATGACTGTTCTAAAACAGCAGAACCATCCTGTGAAGAAGTGGGCGGAGTCTCTGCTTGGGTTACCAGGAGAAGAGCTGGGCTCAGGTTGAGGTGGGCTGGAGTGCGACTAGTGACATCACAAGTAGTGGTGTTTGAAAGCAGGTCATTTCAAGACACAGAAAAATACATTTACTTATAGTAAAAATACCTCTGAGTGCATTTTTTTGTGCTTGGATTGTTTTTAGAAGCAGTACAGACCCAAATGTAAGTAAAAAAAAAAAACTGAAAAAAGTGAATTTTGCACATTTGGTCCCCTTTAAAAGGTAACTATTGCAGTAATATATTTATTGATACAAATATCAAATCAGAAATAATTTAGAAATGTGTTCCAAAAGCAGAAATTACAAACACAAATACACACACATGTACTGTGTTTCTATCTTCACAGGGACTTCCCATTGCCTTCTGCTTTTTGTTCTGATTTTAGCATCCTTCGCCTTTTATTTTGTTTATTTGAGCTTTTTTTTATCATTCTGATCTTTTCTGCTATTCAACGTTTTTGTGCTTCTTTCACCTTTGGGCTATTTTAAGCTTTTGATGCTTCTTTCAACTGCTTTCTGCTATCTTCAGCTGTTTTTAGCTACTTTTTAGGTAATTTGAGCTTTTTTCCCACCTAATTCACTTTTCTGTGCTAATTTCAGCTGCTTAATTCAGCAAACATGTTCTTTGTTTTTGTGCTAATTTAAGCTATTTTTAAGTCATTTTTAGGTTAGTTTCAGCTTTTTTTTAGCTATTCAGCAAAAAGTCTTTTGGCGTTAAGCATTCACATTGCATTTTTGCAGGAAATGCAAATGATCTAGTTTTTCATTCGTTTCTAAAGCCTAACCCTGATCCATCTGAACTTGTATTACAACTGTTCTGTGTGTTTAAGTTTGACACTTTTTAAAGTTTAAAGCAGCTGTTCTCATGAAATAAACAATCTTTTCATCAGTACATCCAACTGAAATGACACATTTTTTGCAGTTTCCTCAAATCAAACTTTGTGCATGCTCTCTGTTATTACAGGAATTTCAACAAACACAAGGCAACATTTAAAATTTGTCTGTCTGTCTTGAGAGCTCCACTGAGGTGTGTGAAAATATTTTGAGCCTTTTTCTTAACAGGGGTACTAGCATTAGGGTCCACATTAGTGCACCTCCCTCTGGCCCTTCTATCTCTACTACATAATCTGCTGTTTTTTTTTTTGATTAGTTTGAGCTTATTAATCTTTTTCGGTTGAGGATGAGGTTTAGAATAGTTCAGATCTTATTTAACAGACAGAAGTTTCTGTGTCCGTGGTGGATCTGCTGAGTCCTCTCCAGCGCCCCTCACGTGTGGAGTACCTCAGGGATCTATTCTTGGCCCTCTTCTTTTTTTCACTCTACCTGCTTCCTCTGGGTGGAACAAAAATATAGAGGAAGATGAGAGGTGACCGCTCATTCTCAGTTGCTGCCCCAAAACTGGAATAGTTTACCATAATGTATCAAACTGACAAACTGAGTCTCTTCACGTTTTAAAGTCTTCTTTTAAATTTTATTTTTCTCACTGGCTTTTAGCTGAGTTTGAAGTGTTGTTTTTTTACAATTACTGTTATTGGTTGTGTATTATTTGTTTTTATTTCCGGTTATTCTGTACAGCACTTTGGTCAACTGTGTAGTTTTTGAGGTGCTTTATAAATAAAGCTGGAATGGAATGTAAAAAACTGCAAAAAGCTATCTCTGTTCAATTGTAGGACTTTCCCATCCCTCTTTGTAAAGATCTCTAAAGACAGGACTTACCATATTCTTGTCCTTCTCCTGAAGGATGAGGATGCTCTCTCCCACAGTGTCGATCCCAGCTCGACCAGCCCTCCCGACCATCTGCTTGTACTGACTCCTCTTCAGGCAATCTGCAGCCACGTACGGCGAGCGCAGGATCACCCTGCAGACAGGACAGCACCAGACAGGAGGGGTGAAGAATACTTATTATCAATTTGTTAAGTAGGTTTGATTGTGCCAAAGATAACAAATAGTGAAATAACACATCCTTCTGTAGGCATGTAACCTTATTCCCAGCGGTGGGCACCAGCCCGCTAGAGCGCAAAACCGCTAATTGCGGACCTAAATATTTCGTTTGCGGTTTAGCGGTCTTACTCATTTTTATAATTCATGAGCGGAATGGCACTTTCTAAAATTAAAATGCAGTACCGCTTATAGCTAATTATCTAACAGTCATCATTATCATGAACAGCAGAAGGTATGGCTGTCAATGAATCACAACACACGTGATCTATCCAACAGCACCCCTCCCAGATAAACACAGTTATTGGAAGGTATACATCCTTGCTGACTGATGCTTTCGGTCATGGTTCTCATTTCCCACAATGCTTTGTATCTGCTTACGTAGCAGGAAGGCAATGTTTAGAACTCCCTGTCCCAGCAAAACAGTTAATGTTTGTAATCCATACTAAAAATTTTTATGTATTGATTTATTTTACTTTACAATCGGAGCTCCTTAAAAAAATAATAAAGTTTAAACGCTGGAGCTCAATACTTGACGTAATTGGTCGAAGCAATCGGCCAACGGGGTTTGAGACGCAGAAATGATTTAAAGATGTTATGCTGAAGAAGACTGACATCTAGTGGTCAACTGGAGCAACTACATGGAAAACTTTAAAATCCAAGCTCTTATTTTGAAGTGAAGATAGTTTCCTGTACTTCGTGCTTTCGTTTCCGGTCACAAATCAAATCCGCCATGTACCCAGAATGCATCGCTTCAGTTTTCCAATAAACAGTTTTAAAATTACTTTATTGATGCTTCTTTAATGAAAAATCTACATCAAACAAAAGAAAAAGACAAAGAATCAGCCGAACTAGCAATCCTCAACAACTTTTTAATTTTTACACCAGGAGCCAAAGGTCTGTTTCAGGAAATCACATCCCCAGCAATCGGCGGTTGTAGTATTAAACTGTAAAAGAGTTCATACACCACTTTTAGGCAGTGTTTTGCATATATTGTACATGAATTATTGCCAGCTAGTGAGTGCCAAATTGGACTTGCGCTTTAAAATTAGTTTCCGCTAGTTTTTCTATGACATAAGCGCTTTTGAAGTTGCAGACCTAAATATTTTCATAAGCGCTTTAGAAATTGCGGAGCTAATTTTTGGATTAGTGCTGCCCACCACTGCTTATTCCCCACTAAAAAAAAATGTATCAAGCTTTCTGACTTTAGTGATGGGACAAACAGTTCATTTTAGTGAACTAAATCATTAGAATCATTTCATTAAAATGATTCATGAAAAAGATTTGTTCACTGAATCATTCAGTTCATTTTTAATGCATGTATTATATTAATAAAAATATCACTAATATTTATTATACTAATTATACTAATAAAATTAACTGCAGTAGAGTTACAGAGGGATAATATGTTGATGTA
>NW_013952417.1:778988-783008 GCF_001266775.1 Austrofundulus limnaeus | reverse complement strand
TTGTAAATGAGGTATATTCATTTTATTTTGATTAGATGTAAGTGGATATTTCATTTAAATATTTTAAAAAATCTTTTTGGTTTTTATTTAGTATTTCCCACTTATATCTAGTTTTCATTGACTCAAGATTTACTAACCTACTGCTCACAGCAGGTTTCACTCCAGACCGTGAGAGGCAGTGGTGGGCGAGTGACGCTGTGTCAGATCAATGGGTCTCAGTGTCTGAACGAATCTGTGCACTTACAACGTTCACCACTGTACAGGAGTGGCGCTGTGCTTGTGATCGACTCTTAAAGAGACATTAGTTTGGAGTGTTGGTGAGCTCAACTGTACTGGGAACTGAACGAATCCGTTAATGAAGTGATGTGATTCAGTTTGTTCACTGAATTGATTCATTTAAATAAATGAATCATTCGTGAACGACACAACACTATCTGACATCAAGAATGAAAACAGAACAAACATCATGACACACTCATGGACTGAGAGCTGTAAGGATTCATAGAAGTTTTTGACTGAGATGAAAACAACTGAAATGTGACCTGACCTGCGGGCAGGCAGGTTGACGCCTGCAGCCAAGGTGGAGGTGCAGGCGAGGAGGCAGAGCACACCGTTAGCGTAAGCCTCCTCTACTAGTTTCCTCTCCTGTGAGGTCAGCCCGCTGTGGTGGTAGGCCACGCCGTACGGTACAGTCTTCCTGAGCACCGGACATACCGAGCCGTTCCCGCTGTCCTTCAGCTCCTGCAGGAGGATGGTCTTCTTGTCCTGGTGGTGCTGCAGGAAGTTCCTGTGAGGGAGCAGACAGGAAGTCAGAACCGGTGGGTGCAGCTGAAGGAGCAGCGTAGAAATCAAATGCACAGTTTACTCACTCCTTCAGATATGTGCAGATCATCCCTGCCACGTTCTCACAGTTCTTCTTGGTGGGGCAGAAGATCAGACATGAGTGTGCTGGGATGACTTCAGTCACCAGAGCGATGATGTGATCCGGGTCAGTCTTCTGCATGGCACTGGAATACTGCAGCGTAAAGACAGATCAGCACATTTAAAGAGTATTAAAAGGGATCCACGATTAGTTGTAACATTAAACTTTATTTAATAAACATTTATTTTAACTGTAAAATAAAGACTAAAAATACTGTAGGCTGTTTAGTTTTGTCATTTTTTTTAAATATATTTGAACACGGACAGAGCCATTTTATTAACACGCAAAGCATTCTGGGTAAATGATGACATGGATGGGTCCTCGGTGTGAGTGAGCTATATCCACCCTGAAGGTTAATCTTGGACAATATCTGATGATCGACTCTTTTAAATGAAACCAGAGAGCGTTGACAGAGAGGAGAAGGTAGAAATGACTCAGCCTGTAACTGAAAATATAGATGGAGGACAACAGAGCTGCTTCATGGAAGAAGAACCTCAGCTTAGCCTGTTAGCCTTTGCGCTAGCCCTCACGCTATATTGCCTTATATGTATTAGCTCGGCGCTAGCGCGACAAACAAGCTAAACTGAGGTCCTCCATCCATATTTTCAGTTGCAGACTGAGTCATTTTTGCGTACCCCTCTCTGTCATGTGGATGGAGGACCTCAGTGACGAGAGGAGAATGTGTAGCGCTGAGCTAATACATATATATGGTGATAGCGTCAGGGCTAACGCTAAAGCTAACAGGCTAAGCTGAGGTTCTTCTTCCATGAAGCAGCTCTGTTGTCCCCCATCCATATTTTCAGTTACAGGCTGAATCATTTCTAACTTCTCCTCTCTGTCAACGCTCTCTGGTTTCATTTAAAAGAGCCGATCGTCAGATATTGTCCAAGATTAATCTTCAGGGTGGATATCGCTCGCTAGCAGCCTCACACCAATGACCTAGTTGATGTCATCAATTTCCCAGAATGCTTTGCGTGTAAATAAAATGGCTCCGTCCATGTAATATGTTTTTAAACGTTTAGTTTAAAAATTATAAAAACTAAGCAGCTTACAGTATTTTTACAGTCTTTATTTTACAGTTAAAGTATATGTTTATCAAATAAAGTCTAATGTTACAACTAATTGGGGATCCCTTTAAATGGTATTTTGTGCTGTTTGATAAAATGGTACTAAAATGAAACCCCTCTTCTAGCCCTGTCCTAAAGCATCCATCCATCGTTTTATTCTTTATAATTTTACTCCGACTAGCCAGACTTCACTTTTATTTAATTTTTTCAAGTGAATTTTAGCAAAATGATCCTGGTCTTGCTGAAAACCTTTCAAACGTTTTAGACTAATGGCTGCTTTTCCCCTCCTTTTCACATCAGTCCTTCTGAAGTTGTAGAAATCACTGAGAGGTATTTCTAATAACTTAATCAATCTTTTAAATAAATAAAATTAAAAGAAATATACATTAATCAATTTGGAACAATATCAAAAGATTGTTAACTTGTCCTGAGTCGAATTATAAGTATATTTTATAAAATATAACAATAAAATCACAGTAACAGTAACTCAGGAAGCACTGGTTTAATATGGTTAACTTACTTTAAAGTTCAGCCGACGTGAGAATTTGAAGCCGTTCTCTTCTTTTGGGTCGACTTCACAGATTGTATCACTCACTTTAACATATTCTTTCAGCTGAACCTGAAAATTAGACAATTTACTAAAAGGTTACTAAAGACTCACAGCATTCATTTCAGTTTTACAGGAGAGCACATTTAGAAGGTATCATTCCCAAACACAGGTCTAGCTGACAGCACCTAATTTGGAGGTGCTACACTTAATCCCGTTAAAGTTTACAGTATTTATGTGTGTATTTTACAAAACATTTAATCCCAAAAAGCATCCAAAAATTGAATTTTGACCCTTTTTTTATGCCAAAGTACTTCTACAATAAATTTCAATATTTTCTTGCATATAACTGAAATATTGTGTCGCAGATCACGAATCATCATAATTTCCCTTCCTCAAAGCTGTCCGTCTCGCTAATTTAACCATCAGCTTCAGCTCTGGCTGGGAGAGGATCATTTTCAGCGATGTGTGCTGCTCCTCCCTCGATCTTTTGCTTCTCTGAAGCCACAAACTCAACCACAGGCGTGTGTCTCCAGAATAATCTGTTTCCCCACCAATGGGTCCACCGCACGGTCTGTAAAATCCTGAAGTCTGTACAAAACTGGGGGTAGCATTATACATGAGATTTGTTTTATGCTTTTTAAGCTCAAAAACTGAGGGGTCACGACATACACACATACTTACTGTAGGTTGTCTGATACTTCTATCAAAATAAGTCAAGGGTCTTTGATGTTTTTTAGACTAGGACCCTCAAACTGATGGAGCGAGAAACCACCCCTTACGTACTGTATAAATATTGAATACTGACTTAGTTGTGGACTATTATCATTAGGAGCTGCAGTGCTTTAGAAAAGTTACAATAATTAGCATAGTATTAGTAATAATGCCAACTAAATGTGTGCATTTCTGACTGAAATGCATTAATTTATGCCTCCATTTATCAGTTTGCTACATGCTGGATTTATGTTAATGTGTGTTTAAAGACATAACCATAAAAAACATCTTGACCTGCCTGCAGTACCTCCATGACCTCAGTGTTGACCTCTGAAATAAGAATGTGTATGTCATGCTCTGGCAAAAATGCTGGGTGTTTCTTTTCACTTACAGGCCTGAAGTCATTTGTGTAATATTCTGCGCTCAGAAACGTCTGCAGATCCTTGATGTTTCCCAGGGTGGCACTCATTCCAACGATCTGAGTGGTTTCTGGACAAACATGCAGCAGCAACGTTTCATTTCATTCACAAAGGTTTACAGAGTTTAAATAAAAAAACCTGAAAGAGACACTCACTGCTCATGTACTGGACTTTGGCCAGAGTCATTTCAATCAGAGCCCCTCTGCTGCCTTCACCCAGCATGTGAAGCTGCAGAGAAAACAAACAACAACAACTTTTCCTTTAAAGGGATCCACGATTAGTTGTAACATTAAACTTTATTTGAAAAACATTTATTTTAACTGTAAAATAAAGACTGTAAAAATACTGTAG
>NW_013952417.1:776477-777646 GCF_001266775.1 Austrofundulus limnaeus | reverse complement strand
AGGCTGAGTCATTTCTACCTTCTCCTCTCTGTCAACGCTCTCTGGTTTCATTTAAAAGAGTCGATCATCAGATATTGTCCAAGATCAACCTTCAGAGTGGATATAGCTCGCTAGCAGCCTCGTGCCGGACCTAGTTGATGTCATCAATTTCCTAGAATGCTTTGCGTGTAAATAAAATGGCCTCGTCCGTGTAATATATTTTTAAACTTTTAGTTTAAAAATTATAAAAACTGAACATCCTACAGTATTTTTTCAGTCTTTATTTCACAGTTAAAGTATATGTTTATCATATAAAGTCTGTTACAACTAATCGGGGATCCCTTTAAACATATTTCTGTGTTTACTTCATTTCCAACAGGATCCAAACTGAGAGGAGTTTCTACCTCATCAACCACCAGCAGCCCCATGTTGTCCAGCCTGCCGGTCTCTATCAGAGAGTTGACAAGGCTGTGGGCCTTCTCTATCGTAGCAACGTACAGAGATGTCTTGTTTCTTCTCTTCACAGGAGGAAACCTGCCCTTGCTGCCAGCGTACTCTTCCACCATGAAGTCCAGCTCCAAACCAAAGCTTGCTAACCCGCGCACCTACAAAAAATATCAAAATAAATGTGATCCATCTCCCAGGCAATAAAAACAGGAAACAGGATTTATTTATACCTGTATAAAGAAAATACATTTAAATTCAGAATTGCAAAGTAACTAAGTAGAAATACTTTGTTACTGTACTTAAGTAGAATTTTTTTGTATATGTACTTTACTTGAGTAATTATTTTTCAGCCTACTTTTGAAATTTTCACACAATTATCTGTTCGTTTTACTTCTTACAATTTTAAAGAAACGCAAGAAGTAGAAAGTCGTTACTTTTATTTCATTTTTGCTTGTTTTCATTCCAGCTTGTTATTGTAAAAAATCAATTCTATCCATATAAACTGTGCCTCCAAGATAGAGTGAATTTAACTGTGGTTGAATGAGAAGTATAAAAATATAAAATTCTGATACTGTATTAGTTTGTACACAAACAAATCATGTCACACTCCAGGTATTAGTTTATAAACAAATAAATCATGTCACACTCCGAAGTATTTGTATTTCATGAATTATATTATTGCATTTGGCCGCAGCCCTCAGATAGATTTTTATTTTGGGGAAAATGTTTGTGCAGCCTTGATA
>NW_013952417.1:775351-776377 GCF_001266775.1 Austrofundulus limnaeus | reverse complement strand
TATATATATATATACTGAAACAGCTGGACTAGTGCATCTCAAATTTAACATAAATTAATTATTTTAATATAATATTGTCATTTCTGGATTTTTTTCCCTAATAAATGTCCTTACAGAAAATCTAACTGCTCATATTAAATCAATACTTTTACTTTTAATACTTAAGTACAAAAATTAACAGATACTTTAAAACTTTTACTCAAGTAATATTCCTAAAGGAGACTTTAACTTTTACCAAAGTAATTTTTTGGTAAGATACTTGTACTTTTACTCAAATATCACTTTGTGGTACTTTATACAACTCTGTTTAAATTGGTAATTCTGCAACACGTATGTCTTTCCACTTGCAACAAAATAAAACTGTTTTCATCATTCCCTTCACACTGCACTGCTAACGGCAGTCTCAATGTGGAACTCGTGCTGATGATGCTTTCAGCTACAAATGGACAATCAGGACTTTCATCTTCCACCTGAGAAAACGACTCCATTAAAGAGTTCAAATTTTAGGTAGGAATTTTAAATTCTTGACACAGATTTAATAAAGCATTATTAAACTTGGAGTTAAGAGCAAAAATTTAAAAGGTAAAAAAAAAAGAGTTTCAACTTCATCAAATAAAATATACAGTAGGAAATCTGGCTCGCTCATTTCACTTTTTTGTTCTCTTGAATAAACCGGTGCCGTGTGTTCGAGTACCTTCTCCTGCACCAGCGAGATGTACGGTAAGATGAACAGACAGTCTTTCTTCCTGCAGAGCAGCTCTCTGAGGATGAGGATCTCTGCTACCAGAGTCTTCCCTCCGCTGGTGGGCAGAGAGTAGATCAGGTTCTTCCTCTGCTGGACACAGTCCAGGTTCAGACACAGCTCCTGCCAGTCTGACAAAGAAAAACCAGTCAAAAATGCTCCTTCTCTGCTGCACAGTCAAATAATCTGAAATAAGCCACTCTTTTTTAATCGGGCAATGCATAAACATTGGGCCTCATGCAAGAACTGTTCGTACGCACAGATTTATTCTTAAATTGTGCGTA
>NW_013952417.1:767282-774586 GCF_001266775.1 Austrofundulus limnaeus | reverse complement strand
CTTTTAAGCTCCACTGATGTGTATCATTTGCAGGTGTGTAAAAACACACACCTGCTGCAGTCAGCCCTGCCGGCCGTGCTCTCTGGTGCCATCATGTGGAAAAGTAAAAGAACTGATGAGTGGTAAAAGAACTGATGAGTGGTAAAAGAACTGCTGAGTGGTGAAACACAGATCCCAACAGAACAGGTGGAATTCATCAGTTTACGTTCCTCATTTACACACTTTTCCTGAAGATAGAAGAGTTTGTTGAATCTGACGTGACATGTTCGTATGAACCCTTCATACGAACAAAAGTAAGAGAAATTTAGGATAAGAATACGAACATGTTCTTGCATGAGGCCCAATTAAACATTGAGTTTGACAGTTTAGAGAAACAGAAGGAAAAGATTTTAAAAAATACAAAACGTGTTTTGGCAAAACAGCACAAAGACAAAATACAGTATCTGCTGTGGATTACCAAGTGAACGTGGGGAGCTTAAAACTATAAAAAGATAGTGTAAAACTAAATATCTGATTGTTTATTAATAATATTTTTAGTGAATACAGCCTCAATATCATTAGGTTTTTATAAAGCTGTCTGGATGAAATGATAAATGTATTTTTACTTTCTAAAAGGCAGCTTTTCTGTTGTCTAATGGGCCCCCATCACAGTGAATTTCCAGAGAACAGTCTCACCATATAGGTTCTGAATCCCTCTCAGTTTGTGCATCAGCTCCTTCACTTTGGTGGGGAGTCCAAAAAAAGGCCCGAGGTCAGTCGTCTCAGCTGATATCGTCTCCATGGCCTGTATGGCCACACTGATCTCCTCAGAAACCACCGCCTCTTTCAGCACAGCTGTCCGAGAAACTCCCCGAGGAGCGGCGGCGTTCCCAAGCATCGTTCTCTTCAGCAGGTCCGCCACACTCCTCCTCGCTCCGCCGTGCTTTTTGGTCCCATCTTCTCTTACGGCCCCGAGCACCCTGCTGGCACTTTGCTGAGGTGTGGAGGTTCTGTGTGCATCCTGCAGTCGGCTCCTTTTGGTTTGTTCGTGAAACTGCAGCTGGCTGGCCGGTAAGTCCTCGAAGGGCTCGTTTCTGAACTCGTCCGAGATGGAGTCAGTGAGGGTGTGCTCACACGACTGTTTGGACTGCAGATTTGTAAAGTCCTGCTGGGTGGCTGCTCGCAGCCTCTCGTTCTGTTCCACATCGTCCAACTTCGCCAAGAGAGAGCTGTCCTCAAGGATGCTGTCGTAGTCTCCAAACAAATCTTCACTGTCACTGCAGAACTGTTGGTAAGACACAAGAAGTTAGCTACAGACTGATAAACACAAAACTGAAGGTATCGGCCATCCAGGTTTTTAACAGTATAATCTGATTATCGATGTACTATTTTTTGATTGTCAATACAGTGTCATAAAATGACCAAATGTTTTAGTTTTCTCTAAGTTAAAATTGTTTTATTATCTTGTGTCACCTTGAGAGACTTTAAATATGAAAAAAATGTTAATACATGTTTGGTATGCAGTTTTTGTCTACTGTTTATTGTAATAATAATATTGTACACATTGATAAAACTGTATTAAAAAAAAAGAGTATCACTGTTTGTTAAATTAGTCGATTAACTGATAATATGACAAACCTCTACAGCCCGACTATCGGCCATGATGATGCTGGGGAGACATTGCCGTGATCCGAGGCTCCCTTTTTTCTTTCGGACAGGTGTCAGGTGAGTCTTCAGAACACCTCGCGACCTCTTTCTTACGCAAACTCGTTTTATTTTGACGTCGAGCCTGCCGTGATTCATTCCTGTCCGTGTTTGGGTTCAGCTAGAACATGCAACACAAAGCTCTCTGACATTAACATAAAGCTAAAGACACAGACGCCTAAACACAAACTAACCTTTCCAGCTGAGCTCTGAAGAGCAAGCAAGCTAACTCAACTGCTACTGCTAAATCCTGCACTCATGCGTTAGTTTCCATTTTCAAACAAACTGCAGCCGATTCACAAACGCTTCTTGCATTCAGAAACATTTTTATAACTAAAATAATGTAACTGTACCTGGTAAAACTACCACAGATAGCTACAACTAACTGCTCAGCGCGCACCGCATTCAAACCGATCTGTCGGCGTTTCAACAAGAGGAGTCCCTCTGCTACTTCCGGTTTCGTGTTGTCTATCAGACACCAGCCTTTACTTTTTCACAATTCTTGAAATATCGTGCTCAAATGACGTTACAAAATATGGCATCGTGATTTTATAACAAAGAAAACGCTAATAATAGTTATATTTGATATATTTGTGAATTATTTATTAATAAGGTAGCAATAAAGTGCAACTTTATTTCTGTTTGTAACATTTTTCTTGTCATTATATATCTTTGATGTGACGTAAGCTACATTGAACCCTTATCGAAGAAAAAAACAAAACAAAAGTAAACCAATAATTTATTATAAACCTCCAGGGAAATGATACGCCGTAGTAGGAAAATAAAAAGATAATGAGGGAAAAAAATCAGGAACGAAAAATGGACATCTCATATGATTATGACTTTTTAAAATCATAATATTATGACATTTTTTCCTCGTAATATTATGACTTTAATCTCATAATATTACAGCTTTAATTTTGTAATTCAAACAAAAAGCTTGTAGTTCAGCTCTTCGTTTTAGATTACAAAAGAGCCATGTTCATGCAGAAGATGTCGGAACTAAAGATTTCGGTAACTAGTCTGGCGGAATTATTCTTGTCTGTACCATTTCCTGTCTAACACGAAAATGTCGTTTGTTAGGGGTCTCCAGAGGGTAAAAGCTGCTTTAAATCTCCGTGGAAGCATTGGTGAGTATATATATATGTGTGGTCAGGATACAAGTATTTTTTGTGTGTTTTAAAGTTAAAACCGTCTATTTGTTTATGCTAACTTTGAATAGCTCGCTTAACTGCTTGCTGCGATGCTAACAAGGTCGTTGTTGCTCATTTCCGTAGGTTTCAGGAGTCTCACGTCAAACGGAGCTTATCACAAAGATGACATGGTATATTATTATAATTGGATAATTGTTAACACACAGTAAGATGTCAGAAATGACGGAATGTTTTTCTTAAGGTCGTGAAAATGGAGAATCCTTACAGAGAGTCTCCAAAAGTCTGCGTTCTCTGCAAAATCCCTGTAGACTTTAAAAACGTACAGGTGAGTCACATAATACTTTACTGCTTATTACACAGCTTGAATTTTAGATATACCTGTGTGAGCAGGGCAGAAGCGATCGATGCTTTTAATTTCAATACAATTCAAGCAAAATTAGTACAATAGTGTAAACTATAATTTAATTTGGTTACATTGCTGACTCACTGAAGTGGTCAAAAAATATAATTTCACTAAAACTAGACTTGTTTGTGTGAGTGGGTTATTAGCAGTTGTGTTTTCTTGAGATGATGAATTTGGTTGTTAGTAAAAGTCTGTTGGAAAGTGTTGTGTCTTTATCACGGTTTGTTCTCAATTTGTTTCAGTTTTCACAATTTGAAAATCACACCACTACCAATTTATCTGTAAAAATAGTTTTGAGTAATTTGTTAACTTCAAAATCCTGAAATAATCTTGTGTTTTATAGTTTTTCTGTAGATGGGATATTTATATGGCTCTTGTACACTTTTGAAGAAACAAATACAATTTAAAACACGTCTTCTCTTTTCTCCACTGGTTTAGTGTGAGTTAGAGCTCAGCAACAGTTTGATTATTTCTTAGGATCTAAATTTGTTGACTGCTCCCACAGTATATTCTACCAGGACATTTAACGCACTTGATTGTTAAAGTAACTTGTTAACTAACATCAGCCACTTAGGTGTGTGAATAATTTGAACACTCATCCACATTATCAATACAGTGTACTATTTTTTCAGTGTTAAAAGTGGTGGTTAGTTAATTTGTATATTTGGCTTTTTCCAGCTGCTGTCTCAGTTCGTCTCTCCGCACACAGGCAGGATTTACGGCCGACACATCACAGGTGGGTGAGCCACTACAGATCACTGTGTTTTAGATCAAATGTGCCACAGACTCAAAATATCTTTCTCTGTCCTTCAGGTTTATGTGGAGTAAAACAGAAGCAAATCACTAAAGCTATAAAGAAGGCTCGATCAATGGGTTTGTTCATTTACAGCTCTGTTGTCATACAAAGATGGTCATCTAATCTGCATGATTGTTTGATCTCACTGCTCTTATTTTGAAAAGATGTGTTGTTTTTTATTTGCTACATCATCCTCAGCGTCAACATTAAGGTGGCTGACAGAACATTACATTTTTATATATTTAGTTTAAAAGAGGTAACATATTTATGTGATTTATACTAGTAAAACTAAGTCTAAGCTTTATGTGTCTGAAAAGCAGGAAGCTTTACCATATCTAACTTATTTATTCCTGAGTATCATCTTAAACAACATTTTAGTCTTTTTGAGCTCAGGAATACGCTTGAAATTTATCATGAAGTAACTGTTATTTGACTTAAATTGGTATCTTTTTTGGATCAATTTAAAGAGACAGTTCAAATCTTTTGTAGTAGGGTTCTGTGGTAAGGTTGATTTACATATTGTCAAAAACAGCTGGGAGTATTTTTTGGTGCTTGGACTGTTTTTGGAAGCAGTACAGACCCAAATTGAAGCATAAAAACATGCAAAAATAGTGAATTTTGTGTAATAGGTTCCCTTTAAATAATAAATAACTAGTGGTGGACACAGTTAACCAAAAATTAGTTTGACTAACTCTTATGGTGCGTTCACACCGAACGCGACTTCAGCTTCAAAACCACAGCCAACGCTGAAGTTTGAAGCTTGTGCACTTTGAGGTCAGACGCAGGACAGCTGCGCTGCACGGCAGAGCCTCCCCGCCCCTCCCTCCTCTGTCGGGCTCTGTTTAATGTCGGACGAGGAAGTGGCTTTGCTTTATTTACAGAGCAAGAGCATGTCACGTTCATCAGATAATTAATTCATAATTAATTCACCAGATAATTCAGAGTAGAGGCTCACAGCTCGCTTTCAGGACTATTTTTTCAGTCTGATGAGTCGCTGCCATGCATTGCTGCGGATCAGGACACGACTGCAGGCACTCGATTTCAGCTAAAGAGCTCCTCTCTGTCTGTTTCAGGTTAGTGGACATCGTTCAGTAAACTGTCCCGTCGGGAAATATGTCGCTACGTCACAGAGTGGAGTCTCTCTGATTGGTTGATACTGCGCGTCGAGCTGCAAAAGTTCAGATTTTCTAACTTCAGCGATTTGCGCCTCAGCGCGTCGAACGCTCAGATCGTTCAAATCGTTCAAATCACGCTGCTCTAATCGCGCTTGAGGCGCCGCAGAACTTCCCGACGTTGCTTGAAGCGAGTCCACCATAGACTTTGCATGTAAACCTGATGCTCCTGACACTGAAATCGCATTTGGTGTGAACGCACCATTAAACCACTAATCAGATATCTTAGTTCCGCTAACAATAAAAAGCTAAATTGATTAATAAATGGCAGAAGCTAAAGCTAAACTGCTATTAACTAACATATTAACATTTAGTGCACCATGTGGCATTCAGTATGATGTGCTACTGCACCTGTTAGTAGTCATGTGACGTTCACGAACGATCTGAATCGTTTGAACGGCTCTTTACAACGAACGATAGGAGCCGAGTCGTGGGCAGGAACGAGCCATTTTTAGTTTTAATTATTTTATTCCTCATATAATCTTTATTAGCCCTGTGATGGACTTGCGACCTGTCCAGGGTGTACCCCGCCCATCGCACTGTGACTGCTGGATATGGACACCAGTGACCCACGCAACCCTGAAAAGGAAGAAGCGTGTACAGAAAATGGATGGATGGATGGATAATCTTTATTGTTTCTTCCTTAAATTGCTCCCGCTTTGCTTTTTCACGGAAAACATGCGGAGTGGTGGAGAACAGAAGATCACGGGAAAGGGGGAGGGGGATTTCTGCTTGACAAAACACGTGGTTCTGCCCACGTAATCACGTCGCCATGTCGCCATACGTGATGACGTAACTCGTTCAAAATCAAATGGCTCTTTCGAATGGCTCTATGAAACAAACGAGATCCTAAGATCCGGATCCCATCAGAGAGCCATTTATCCCATCACTGGTGCTTAGTTCCCCCATCTATTCCTCTGGTTTGGACCGCCAGGTAATGGTTTCAATTATTGAACTTCAACACAAATATCAAACCAAACCTAAATGTGTAATGTCACCCAACATGACACAAAATCCTTCATAGATCACAGATAAAAGTGTTTATATCTCTTTTGGAGGTAAAATTTGTTAGATAAGAGGAAACGAAATCACAATTGCATGCAAGGTGATGGCTGCCATGTTTTATGATAAAGCCAGGAGGCGGAGCTACAGCTGATAAACAGGCCATGGGAGGGGAAACAAAATTACAGCCTGTGAAATCATGTTTCTGCTGATTTAGTTATATTTAAACACAAAAAAATATTGCCCAAGATTAAAGCACAGATTTGTGTCTTTGTTTTACTTTTTCAAATTTTGCAACAAACTCAAGAAATTATTTCTGTGACTGAATAGCATCGTAGCTGCAAAGGATGATGGGAAAATATCTAAAATGAGTTTTTCTGACTTTACAAAAGTTTTGAGTGTAGACTATGGGATAAGATAACTGTCAGAATTATTGTATGTGTAAGAGTCTAAATTCGTACATGTAAGTCTATAAACGTACATAAATTTGTTACAACTTTGCCACATTACAAGCACGAATCAAATTTACAAGAACAATTCTTTTACTCATCAAAATAACAGACTTTATTCATGGAACACCAAAAAGATCGACTGCAAACAGTAACTAAGCCAGACCACTAGGGGGACATGACCACTGCCTCATTTGGGACCAGATGAACTCGTTATAAACACAACAATTTACTGAAGGGAAAAGCATTTGGAGGCTTTTCAGTTTGTCATTCATGTCATGTAGTACAACAATAAAGTAGATAGTGGATTTATGATGAAATGTGTTATTTTATTTAATTTTAACTTTAACACTGATTTCATTTTTTAAAATATTTTATTCAATTTCTTAAAGATATATATTTTATATATAAAGCTGCCTTACCAGGTCAGCAGCACAATAATTAATATACAGTGGAGTGATGATGAAATGTTCCAAATTATTTATAGACCATATTTTTTAAGTAACTTCTCTTTAACTTATGATACTGTTAACACTACTCTGCACTACTACTGAAGACTGGAGCCAGGTGGAGAACAAACCTTCAGAGGGTTGAAGTACAGGTGGAGACGTCTCCATGACTTGCAGAACATCAGGACTAATGCTG
>NW_013952417.1:757982-766377 GCF_001266775.1 Austrofundulus limnaeus | reverse complement strand
ATGCTGCTCGCTGCATCAACTGCACTTATCTGAATCACAGAAAATCAACAGGTTAACAGGACTGAATTATATTAAATTTATTTCTATTAAGTTTATAATATTACTGCTAATACAACTATTTGACCTGATGTGGGGTGGAACTGGCTTCCACTGGTTGAAGTCTCACTGATGGAGCCTGATGGTCTCAGTCCTGCTCTGATACAAAGGTCTGGAGACAGGTCCTCAGTGGGTCCACAAACAGATTCAGGTCCATGTTGAATAAAAGTAAATTAAAAAGAACACTGTCTACACATACTGGTCACTGAAATCTGAAGGAAGTGGTTTGGTAGTAGTTAAAAATAGATTAACTTGGTTAAACACAGTTTAACTTTGATTTATGGTGATTCTAATTAAAATCAATGTCCGTGTAGTTCTGACAAAGCTTTAAAAATGTAGCCAACAAGGTCTTAATAAACAAAACAAAATATAGTCAGAGGAAGCTTTTTAAACTCACAGTTAACCAGTTAGGTTTTTGTTCTTTTCAAGCCGTTCTAAATAAAGTTCGACTGAACAGGAAACATGAGGCTGTTTTTCTTTCCTATTCATTTCATCATGCTAACGCTAACACCATGCTAACAACAACAATCAACGAAGCTCTACTTTCCACATAGAAACTGTTTAAACACATCCTCTTACAAGTACTGACAAGTACTATGTGTACCAAATGTGAAATAAATAATACAAACTACTATTAAAAGTAAAAAGAGTTTAACTTACAGTTGTTTAGGGGTTTGATGGTGGACTTCAGTCCCCCTGCTGGCCGGGTCAGAGCACTGCCGTTACGTGTTTTTGAACTTGCATTATTTTTTCCATTATGCAGTCGGTTTTATGAATACATCAGTTTTCCTTTTTGGTTGTTCTTCATAAATCCACTATCTACTTTATTGTTGTACTACATGACATGAATGACAAACTGAAAAGCCTCCAAATGCTTTTCCCTTCAGCAAATTGTTGTGTTTATAACGAGTTCATCTGGTCCCAAATGAGGCAGTGGTCATGTCCCCCTAGTGGTCTGGCTTAGTTACTGTTTGCAATCGATCTTTTCGGTGTTCCATGAATAATGTCTCTTATTTTGACAGGTAAAAGAATTGTACTTGTAAATTTAATTCGTACTTGTAATGTGGCAAAGTTGTAACTTTTTAACTTGTATTTGTAACTTAAAAACTTGTATTCTCACATAAGAATTGAACTTGTAAATTTGATTCGTACTTGTAATGTGGCAAAGTTGTAACAAATTTATGTACATTTATAGACTTACATGTACGAATTTAGACTCTTACACATACAATAATTCTGACAGTTATCTTATCCCATAGTAGACTTTGTTTTTTGACAAATTCTTGTTCAGTTTTCATTTAAAATTTGAATTAAAGTTCTGTTTTTTGGCTGGAAGCTGATGTAATGATATTTTAGCAACAAAGCTAATAAATTAATTTTAGCGCAGGTTAAGTTTGTTACTAGTTTATAAAGATAAAGTAAAAGCTAAACTGCTCATCAAAATTTTAGTTCCGCTAAAAGCAGTTTAGTGGATGAGTGAAACTGTGTCCACCACTGCAAATAACCATAGAAATGTATATAAAAACTAAATAATGTGTGTAAAAGATTAGAAAATAGCATTTTGAAGCATCTGAAATGTTGGAGATGGCAGCAGTGAACGTCTCAGTTTGGTCAGAATTAATCAGTTTCTCAAAACTGGGGTTGTTTAAAAAGTTATCTACAACAGGTAAGATATTAAATCTTGATAAGCTCCATATTTGTATAATAGCTAAGTATAATTACTTTGTTACAGTACTTAAGTTTTTTGTAATTTTACTAAGTATTTATAATTGTAACTTTTACTTTTATTTCATTGCATTCAAAACATAAAAATGATACTTTTACTTCTTTACTTTAAAATTTAACACCTCATCACATGCTACAAATTGAAATAGGACTGAACTCATCATGAAAGAAGTTGTTTATGCACTCTAAAAAATTTAAGTGTTGAATTTACTGGGTCCACTGCACTGAGTGAAGTAACTGTAAACTATACTCAACTCATTTTAGTGGAACCAGTTTGGTTACATAAATTTATCACTTCATTTCTTTGAGTGTGTGTGAATGTACTTTTATTTTTAATTTCCTGATTATTGTGAACAATTTCATGACTTTTACTTAAGTACTTTAGCTTATCAGTGAAGTAAATTTTTACCAAAGCTGTTTTTTGTTACAGTATTTTCTCTTTTACTTAGTTATTTCTATTATATACTCCTTTGATAATCTTCCAATAGAACCCTACTTCAAAAAATCAGAATTACCAGTTTTTAACACTAAAAATCACTCCTATATAATTTTAGTCCATCTTTGTTAGATGTTCAGTTTCAGTCTTAAACGTCACACTGTTCTAACAAATGTTTCTCCTGCAGGTTTCATGCCAGTGACCAACAAACATCCTCAGTTAATGAACGATCCCCAAATCTGTGACATCAAAACTGTGGCTTAGAGGATCATTCTAAATTTTGTGTATTAAAATGTGTGTGCTGTGTGGAACCAGACTTGTCACACCATGACTCAGTTTGTCTTTGTAATAAATCTTAAAACATGCAAACACTGGTTTCATCATGTCGAATCTGTTTTGACTCAGATTAAAACACTTTGACCCTCGCCTAAAGAACAATTTTATTAATGCAGTTTCTACAGATTGTCTTTGTTTGCACTAACACAATTAAAAGAAAGACCCATGAGATATTTTGAGAGATTATTCACAACCTCTTAAAAACAAACCGTATTTCGGTAAAAAAAAATTTTTTGTTTCAATTTTCCATTCGTTTTCAGTCACCACATTCAGCAACAGGAAAAAGGTTTATGTTTGAGAAACTGTTTAGGTCTGCAGATTTAATGAGACATTTAATTTCTCCCCTACTAAATGTTTGTGCAAACTCTACTTGTTTAACATAAAAAAATGGAACATTTTTTATGTATATACTATAAATATGTTCATTTACAGCATGTTGCATTATGAACTTTCAATTGTTTGGACAAAAGGAGTTTAGTTTATTCTTGTGAAGAATAAATTTGCCAGAGACAAGAATTAATTAGTTTAGCTTTTTCTTTGGCCTGAAATGAGATCAGCTAAATGAGACTTTGTCAAAGGAAAGAAAAATCCAGTATTATTTTTAATCCTAGGATTTTATAAATTCAGGTTCTAAGATTATTTAAATGTAACCTTGTCACAGTTGAGGAAAAATTATATGAATATATACAGTATATCATATACGGTACATATGAGTGACAATTGCAGCACTAACACTTGGATTATTTGCTATTTATTGTATTCAATGGAGCAGACTCCTTATTCTCATCTGCTTTAGCAGCTAATTTGAATGCTTCTCCAAGGTTTTGCAGATGTTTAAAGTCTTGATTATGTAGACAAGGTGGAAGGAAACCCTAAAGCTCTATTGGACACAACACTGTTTGTGTTCATAGGGCAAACAAACCAAAACATCTACTTTAAAAATATAACTGAGGCAGAGTATTAGAGCTCATAATAAACCTCAGTTCTGTTTTGTTATACTGTATTTAAGTCCTGGAAGTATACATGCATGTAAATGAATAATAATTATCAGAAAAAAGAGGTTGTAATAAGTCTCTTTATTCTAAGAGGAGGAATAAAAACCAGGGGTTCCTTTATTTCACATTTATCACAAATTGAGACAAAAAATGTCTGAAACTGCCTGAACCCTTTGGCCGGAGGACTCGGATGAGAAATAAGAGAAAACTTAGCATTGCAGTTCTGATCTAAACATTACAGCTGCTGAACCATTACTGAACACTTGAAATAAATAAACATGTTTATCAATAAAACGGTACAAAAACAACTGTCAGGAAGTGCTTAGTTAAAAGAAACAACCATGGTAAGCCCTTTTACATATAAACACATAAAATCCATTTCCTCAAACGAATATAAATATGCAGATGTTTATTCTTTTAAAATAAAATTTCTTAAAGGGATGTCATTAAAATGACTATTTTCTATGTCTAATTTTGCGACACCACAATAATAAATAAAAGGAAAATTTGAAAATGAAAGTTTGTTGACACAGATAAAAGAAAATTCCAAGAGGTCAATTTAAAAGAAACCAAAGAAGTCACCTACATATTTCTATTTATTTTCTCAGGTATTGGTTTTAAAGTAAACAAAGTGACATCCCATGAACTCAGAGCTGAAGGAACTGGAAGAGTTTGATGGAGAATCAAGACTTGCTCCTCGTCAGTTTCTTCTTCCTCCCCAGCAGTCTCTCTCCCTGCCTCTTCTGACCGTGTGCTGGACTCTTCTGTGGCGAATTTAACGACTCCTGTACGGTGTCTGAGTGCATCTCTGCAGTGGGACCGTGTTCATCAGGCACAGGGCACGCCTGCAGGTTCAGAGTCTGCGTGAGGAGCATGGGGGCGGAGCCGAACAGAGCTTCCACGGCTTGGAGCAGCAGCGTGTTGTTCCTCGGCTCAGGTGGACTGCAGGTTTCTGTGAGACGGTTCAAATGAGACGAAAAAAAAAAAAAAGGAGGAGTCTAGGTAGATCTGTAACTCACCAGTAGCTTTTCCTGCTGCAGTCTTCCGCTTCTCCTCAAGTTTCTTCTTTAGAGCTGAAACCTCCGCCTGAAGCGCTTCAACTGCACACTCGCTCTCCTCCACATCTCTGCACATTTTCTGTCCACAGATCACACAGAGCAGGTGAGGCAGTGCATCAACAGGACAATCATTGTACCCGTGGGAACTGGGCACTGGTCCCCACGAAGCTGCCTTTTTCTGGAAAATGGTTCCCACCATGTAGCACAAACCGTGCCCACACACCCCCCCTCTCACCTGCAGCTCTGCCTGCAGCGACTCGTTCATCTTGTTCACTTCATTCACCTCCTTCAGCAGCCCATTGGATGCGAAGAACTTGGAGCTGAAACAGAGGATTAGTGATGAAGTGAGATATGAACCCATTCCGACAGCACGGGCCGTGTGCACAGAGATACCCGTGTTTCTTCATGGTCAGGTTGTATCCTGCTGCAGAGCACAGAGCCGGCACCTTCCAGTAGGCCTGCTGCTCCAAAAGACCCAAGTTGGTGACCAGAACTGGGATGTTCACGAGGCACCTGCGAACATGGTGAACAGAACACAAATCTTAGCTTTTATTTATTCTATAAACAAAATTTACTGTCATTTGCACAAGAAATGCATTTATTAGTTGAGTAAAGTAAATACACAAACACATCAGCAGCTGATAAAAAAAAAACACTTCACAAAAACTTGCATGATTATGATGCTAGATCACAAGTACAGAAAGTAAGTAAGTTCTTTGAACACTGCAGGGGAGGCTGCTGCAGATAAATCACACATGCACAAACATGCTGCCTGGCTTACAAAGCAGGATGCAATTTAATACTGTAATGTTTTCTCACTGACACTGTTTCTCTAAAATAAATCCCTGGACCCGGCTGCATTTGACTCACAGTCTCTGTCACTTCTCCATCTCGTCTTTCTTTATAAATACATTACATGACCCTTACAGAAATGTTCTTGTTACTTTAGAATATCTTGGCACAGCTCATTCACAAATGATCTTATTCTCAACTTTTGCCTCAAAATAACAATACTTCTGTCATCTCTCATCCTTACAGTTTTTAGTCGCCTTTTCTTTTCAGAATAACTTTACATTTTCAATTTTAAACTGGTGTTTCGAATGATCTAATTAAATTTTTCTCTCTTTCACTTTGTTTAAATCCGAGGATTATTTGAACGACTCAATTTATATCTAATATGAGACCAAAGTGTAGCTGTTAATGTTTAAATGTAAACAAATGTATCTAACTTAGAAACAAAACACAACGCTGATGATTTTACTAATTTACTACAAATTATGAGGTAGATTTTATGGTCGTGAACGACGCATGCACACATACAAAAAAATTCTAATAAAAAATATTGAATAATCATGGATTTTGACAGACCTTTTGGTTTTAACTGGTCTCCTAGAATATTAAACAATATCTAATATAACTTCAAAAATGAGCTGACGTTTTGAACAATGTTTTAACATCATCTAATAAAAACATAAGCAATTTTTTTTTTTTTACAGGAAATCCACAGAGAAACAGAAACATGTTAAAGTTGTCTAACTTCTCCCTACTCTAATCCAGGGGTTCTCAAACCTTTTGGGTCTGGGGACCCCTTACAAAAAAAATCCCAGGGACCCCCTCATAAAACCCATGCTGTTTTAAAAGATAATGTATTGTCATTTCAACCCCTAAATTCCATGGGAATATGTGACCCATCATATCGACATGAGGATTAAGTCAAATTTGGTCAAAATGACCTAATTACATTTTCAGATTCCTGGCTTTAAAAGCTTAAATTTTGATACCTGGATCATCCTGATATCATCAGCTTATCCAGAGATATGACTTAATTTGTCTTGATGGTTATGATGTTTGGTCTGAATCCTAATTTTATGTAAATTTATTGAGTATTTTTTTATTTTAATATAAAGAATAAACCTTAAATATTATTTGTATACTAAGACTGCCCAGTTGGAAAGAAACAAAATCATTGTTAGCTCACAGGGAAAAATTCAAAATCAGGTTTTTTGTTGCTACTGCTCAAAAAAAATGCTTCAAAAATGTTTTTAGGATTATATTTCAGACAGTTCACTCAAATGATTCATTGATAAGGCATTAATTAATTATATTTTGACATAATGCAATTGTTGCAAACGGTTAAATCAAAACCCTGTGTTTCTCCACATCCCACTTTTGGACTTAATCCTCGTTTCAATATAATGGCTCACATTTATATTTTTATTTAGTCTATTATGTTTGTTTTATTAGTTCATTGTTCTCCATGCATTTTTAAAAATAAAAAACAAATTAATAATTTAGTGAAATTTTTTGAGGACCCCCAAGATACCTCTCACGGACCCCAGTTTGAGAACCTCTGCTCTAATCAACAAGAGACTACTTCTAGACTGCAGACCTGCGTGTGTGTGTGTGTGTGCGTGTGTTGTTGTCACCTGTTGCGGGAGATGAAAGCAGAGTACTCCATCCTGTGAGTGGAGCCAGTTGGCGTCACTTTGCTGGACGTCAGCAGCATGAAGATCAGGTGAGGGTTTGACAAAGCGCTCTTCAGCTTTTCGTGGACCAGCTTCTCTCTGAACGTCACGTGCTGCTCCGTGTGCCTGCGCTGCCGGTACCAGCCGATCACTTTATCCTGCACCGACCAAACACACCTTTTCACTTTTAAAATAAGTCACTTTAAGCATGCCACGTTGAACGGTTTGAGTCGCACACATCACGATAAAACGTGTCACATCGACACGAAATCACCCCGATGCAGGTTCATCGCTCACCTGCGTAATTTTTGCCAGCATATTCTGCAGAGCGTCCATGTTCACCTCCCCAGAGCTTGCGTACAAACTGATACATACACACACTATCACACTGTAAGCTCGTTATTGAAACAGCACATCAACATCATCTGTGCAGGACTCACGCGTTCAGTCTGTGGCAGGCGATGTGCTTCTGGATATCTGTCAGAGAAACACTGATTACTCACAGTAATCTGACTGAAGTACTCTTTTAAATGTACCAGAGTGCACAAGCGTTCACCCTAGTGAGTAGTATTCTGAGCTTTAATGGTATCAGCAGTAATAGTACTACAAACTTTTTTTTAGGAAAAACAAAAATCAAAATTAGATTTTATGTTTTTGAATTGAATCTAATCTTGTCAGGACATGCTTACTTTGAAGTTCGGAGGAGAATAAAGCACGCTGCGTCATGGGAACTTACTGTAAACTTCTTCAATGTGAATGTGATCAGACTGCGAGTCGCTGATGGTGACCTGCTCATCAACCCTGCTCTCTCCCAGGATAAAACCCTCCTAACAGACAGGGATCAGAAAACACACATCTGAACAGAAATGACCCCAAAGAGCGTGTATGCTTCTTGGTTTAGTAGCACAGTATATCATCAAAATTTAAAAGACTCGGGGGTTGTTTGCAGGGTGAATTATTGCTCCAGTTTCAAGCTTTGTGATGTGTAATTTCACTAATGTCGGTAATAACATGGTGATGTGTATGCATGGAGATCCTGACACTAGTTGTTCCTGAAAGTGTAACTTACCCCCCCTGTGAAAAGATAACTCCGCCCCAAGGCGAAATTTGAAAAATGCATCAAAGTGGGTAGGGGAGGTGTGGCCAGGACGAGAGAACGGGACAGCCTCGGCTGAGCTGTCCGCCTCACACCACACCAGCCTCGGACAGAGGAGGTGGAGCGCTCCGCGACAGCCTGACATAAAATAATAAAAGCATACAGCTGCAGCTGCTCACAAGATCACT
>NW_013952417.1:755491-757347 GCF_001266775.1 Austrofundulus limnaeus | reverse complement strand
ATATAACATTTTAGACACATTCTAGACAGTTTATCAGCTAAAAAAAGTTAATTTTGGGGTAAGTTACTCTTTAACAGAGGGCAAAAGGACCACCGGGAGGAGCCAGAGGACTTTTTTCCCCCAGAGATCAATCTGTCATGACATAGTGACAGTTTTAACAAATATGTCAAAAATATATTTTTTAAGAAGTTACAGACGGCAGCTTTAACAGAGTGCCTGGCTGTAAATGCTCACCATTTGATTGACCAAATGTCTGCCGAATATATTGGAGCAGTCTAACTATCGTAACAGTGTATTTAATAATTTTCAAAATTTGTTGTTTTGTTCTCTGTGCTTGATTTCGCTTAGTTTACATTTTTTTTATTGAGTCTGGAGTAACGTGACAGAGCCATTAGCTTTACTTTGAAAAGTTGCACAAACATATTTAAACCCCATAAATACTATTCTTTCTTCATTTCAAAGAAACTATAAAATTAAAATTCGTAATACCAAATTTAAAGACATAAAAACTAACTTTAACCAGGCAAGTTAACGGGTAGGACCCGTATGTTTGCTAACATTTCTGCACAGCTGCGCGTGTGACCTAGCATTTAGCTCAAGCTTACAAAAAAAACATGAACTTTACAAAGTTATGAAATATCTTCTCACCATGTCCGAGTCACTGTTCACATGTTGGAACATGAGAGAAGCTAATACAGTTCCTGACAACCGGAGAATGGGCTCCGCCATGTTCAAACTACAAAAGGCGAACAACAACGGTGGCCGCGAAGTCCAAAACACCGACAAAACGCAACAAGACGGGTACTAAACAACAACAAACAAGTGAACTGGCTCAATCAAAACTACGACCTAAATATCAGAAATTATTTCGGAAAACTTAAAGACAACCTCAAATATCTAATTTATTTTGGTTTTATGTATATGTTTGAAAAAGCCCGATTTCAGTTTCTTTTTTTATGTTTTATCAAGAAATTGTAGTTCCCCAGCTATTTTTGTGTTTTCTCTAAGGTGTGTGTGGTTTTTTTGTTACCTCTTCAAGACATTTCCTGATTCTGTTCTAAATAAATAAATAAATAAATAAATAAATAAATAAATAAATAAATAAATAACATGTTTCTATAAACAACATTAGATGTTTCTTGTCAAAAATATGATCTTTATAAAAATTCAATGTAGGCCTAATGTTGAAATAAATTGAATTTTATATTAATCTTGATTAAATTTCAAGAATGAAATGCGTAATCTGTATTTCTAAATCCAGAAGCAAAGTTCCTCATTATATTCAGCCAAAGTACATATTATGAGTGAAATTTCTTGAAATGCATTCATTTTCTTTGCTAAAAAAGCTAAAAAATGTAGTGTTCAGCCACAATGGCAGATGAGCTAAAATTTATATAATTATTATTTTCTCAAATAATAACTAAACTCAGCCACGTTATAACAGATTTGACTAATATGTCAGCAGCAGTGTTGATGGTTCTCAGATGAGAAAAGTTAGTTTTTCTTTAAAGCAGAAGCTCTATTGCCAGCAGAAGGCTTTGGGTCATCTCCTTATAAAAAGGGAGTCAGATGTTTGATTAATCTTTGAGTTGTGTGTGCACCACACAAACAATGCTACAATGATTTTTGTAAAAATCCCCCACCTGTTTTTAAAGCAAAGCCTATGAGAAAACAATGATACTTTTGATTGTCAGAGATTTAAGAAACATCTTTTTTGTACCTTTTATTCTAAAAAAAATACTTAACCTGGAAATTTGTGTTTTTAACAGTAATTTATTGTCAAAAAGAAAAAAATTGTATAGGTCCTCTGGACGGGTTCTTCTCTAATGAAACGTTTCGTCTCTCCTCCAAGAGAC
>NW_013952417.1:751916-753892 GCF_001266775.1 Austrofundulus limnaeus | reverse complement strand
TAGTAGTAGTAGTAGTAGTAGTAGTAGTAGTAGTAGTAGTAGTAGTAGTAGTAGGATTGATATTTGAAGCGTTTGTTTGATTTTCCTTTTCTGCTGCTTTTTGTTTCCTGTTGTTTATCTTTTCCATTTGAACTCCATAACATGCACCTGTTATTTTAATTCTGGGGACTTTCTGGTTAAATAAAATAAAACTCAAATATAAGATTTATTTCAAGTGTTCTGTTTCCAGTGATCTTTTTTTTATTTTTCAGTTTACTTGGTCTCAGTTTGTTTCCTGTGCTTCCTGCACTTTTTCTAGTTTGCTCAGCTAGTTTCTGCTCCTCTGTCTTTCCATGTCCAGCTTTACCTGTTTCTATATCAGCTCCATTTAAACCTTATAGTCTGTGTCATCCTGGTCTGTCTATCTCTGTGACATGAGGAACAACAAACAAAACGAATTTTGTTTTAAACAATGACATGTCTTAAGTATAGTATTATTTTAGGCTTTATGAAATATTTTTTGAAATGTTGTGGTTCTAGTTTGTTGGTGTGTATGAAAGCATTTTTTTTCCATGCATGTCATTAGCTCAAGAAAACCCTGCAAAAATTATACGTGGAAAACGTTTGCTCTCAGCTTCCATACAAAGCTGTATTCTTGGCCAAGCAAGTTATTTTGTTGCCCAACTCCACCCACAATATACCCATCTAGGCTTTCATTAGATGCCTCCATGTTTATTATTTAATCTACCTAAATATACATGGATTTGGACCAGATTTTCAAAATTATTATTCATCTTCTTGGATGCTTCTTTCTCAAGTGATAAGAGTGTTCCTGTGGAGGTGTCAACATACAATATACTGGAGACAGGCACAACAGCTTTGTGGGCATTTGGAGAGAAACCTTTGAACACATTTTTGAACATGTGCAAAGCTCAAGTTTCAGCCCTGCGCACCTCTGCAGCTCTCAAAAGATCATTGAAAATCACAAATGCTGAGAGGCCATTATTTCCTTACAAACCTGTGAGATAACACTCCCATGACACAGAGAGGAGAAGCAGGTATGGAAAGATGGATTAGATGAAAAGATTTCTGATCAGACCTGTTCTCTGGTCATTCAACCTGATTGTCTAACTGCAACCTCAGCTGAGGAGAAATGCAGGGCCTAAATGAAATTACACTGCAACATTTGTGGCTGTGTTTTTGTAAAATTTGGAAAAAAAAAGGTTGTGAAAACTTTATGCAAAGACTTTTGTAGGGGTATAAACAAAAAACAAAACAAAACAAAAAATCCCACCCGTCCTCAAAGCGTTAGAGGCTCCAACACACATTTCACTTACAGTTTATATAGATAATAATGAATTAGCTCCATTATTAATTGATCAGACATGAATTTATGAACGCTATGTAGGTTTTTGTGAAAGACAAAAACAACAACAAAACAACAAAAAAACAGTAGACTTAATAAAAACTGTGCAGTCTAGAGCCAACGCCACGAAGGATCTTAGTTTTAAAACACTTCTGATAGTTATGTATAGTTTTATTGATGATGATTTATAATTAATTAATTAATTAATTAATTAATTAATTAATTAATTAATTCATTAATTAACTGGAAGTAGTGTTTCCGTTTTTTATGTCTGAGAGCTTGTGGTTATTAGTTTTTTTTTCCCTACTCTCTGCCTCTGCAAATAAGCTTTTTGGTACCACTTTACAATAAGGCTCTCCTTATAGATGGCTTATAAATACTATATAGATATGTTATTTATTTATCTGTAAACACTTTATAAATCATTGTTAAGTGTTTATCATGCATTAATTAAGGACGAGAAAGAGACAAAACTGTCCGGTTTGAGGTCAAATAGTGAGTCAAATCTGTTCATGTACATATTACATCTAAAGTGCTATATTAAACATTTCACACTAGGTTAACTTGTAAACACAATAATGTATTGGAAACACATATTTTACATATAATATTGCACTGTATTATACATACC
>NW_013952417.1:746019-750815 GCF_001266775.1 Austrofundulus limnaeus | reverse complement strand
TACTTACTTACTTACTTACTTACTTACTTACTTACTTACTTACTTACTAATGTAAATATGTGTTTCCAATATATTTTTGTGTTTACAAGTTAACCTAGTGTGAAATGTTTAATATAACACTTTATAATATGTACATGAACAGATTTGGCTCACTATTTAGCAAGAAACCAGTTTAGTCTCTTTCTTATTCTTAATTAATGCATTATAAACACTTATTAATGATGTACAAAGTGGTTATAGATGAATTAATAACCTATCAATAAACTATTTACAATCCATCTATAAGGGGAGCCTTATTGTAAAGTGGCACCAGCTTTTTTTTTTTATTATTTATTTATTTTTTTTTTTTGCGACTGTCGTAATGAAACACGCAACATAAGGGGCGTGGCTAAGGCGGCCCCTCTCAGTCTGTTTATTACACAGAGACCGATACCAGCCGGAGGTTTTTATCTTCTCAGCTGGACGTTTGAAACCTTCTCCCTGCTGTCAGGTATGCACTTCTTCGCTAACACGCCGTGTTTGTGAAAATATGGATTTACCTCAAATCCGGTTTTATTTTAGTTTTAATATGAACAGTTTCTTCGACTAACGGTGCAGACCGTACAGTTAGGAAGTTTTTTTTTTTAAAACAACAACATGGTTTCAGCTTCTCCTGAAGAAAAATTCAAAACTCTACTCTCATTTTTTTGTCTGAATTAAATTATGCATCGTGTTGTTGTTGCTGAAACAGAGTTTATTACTGCTTTATATGCTTTTTTAAAAGCACTGCATGGAAAATGTTTTGTGCTTTAATTTGCAATACTTTACCATCTCATTTTGAATGATCTTGTGGTTCCCAAAGCTCGGGTCGAGACCCCAATATGGGTCATGAAACACAAGTCAGGGTCCACAGATAACCTCCAGTTATCCTTCCTTTAAAAATGATTGCCCATGGTATATTTTCACCACAATTAGTAGAAAGATTAAAAGATATAAATGAACAAGAGTGGTATTATGTTTTAATGGCAGATTTTGAGTTTTTTAAACCATCAACTGATGGAGTCATTTTGTGTGTCGAGAGATAAAAAAAATTGGTGGACTATTTACAGTATGAAGATTTGTGAGCTTAAAATCCATGAAATTGTTCCCATTTTGCTGCATAATAATAATAATAATAATAATAATAATAATAATAATAATAATAATAATAATAATAATAATAATAATAATAATAATAATAATAAAATAATGTTTTCCCCCAGGTAATAAATTAGATGGTTGCTAGCCCTAATATTAAGTGTTTTAAACAGTTCTGTTATAAATCTGATAAATAGCATGGATGGAGACATAAAGAAAACAAGACAAAAGTGAATAAAATGAAACAATGACCACTTTGGCCACATGCTTTTTTACAATTACATTCCACTTTTTGCTATTAAAACAAGCCTTAATTGTGATTAAAAATCAGTATACCTGAAGCATCAAATGATGATGCTCTGTAGTTAGTATACCAGCAGCACATCCATATTCTTTGTTTTCAAATGGTGGTGTGAGCCAGGGTTGATCCATCTGCTTTTTTAACTGCAGAAACCCAATCAAACAGAACGTTACAGTACAATTAGCTTAAAATGTGTAAAACCTCCTGAACTGTAACTAATTTTCTTATATTAAAGGGATCCCCGATTAGTTGTAACATTAGACTTTATTTGATAAACATTTATTTTAACTGTAAAATAAAGACTGTAAAAATACAGGATGTTTAGTTTTGTAAATTTTTTAATATATATTTTAACACAGACAAAGCCATTTTATTTACACGCAAAGCATTTTGGGTAAATGATGACGTGGATAGGTCCTCGGTGCGAGGCTGCTAGCGAGCTATATCCACCCTGAAGGTTAATCTTGGACAATATCTGATGATCGACTCTTAAATGAAACCAGAGAGCGTTGACAGAGAGGAGAAGGTAGAAATGACTCAGCCTGTAACTGAAAATAGATGGAGGACAACAGAGCTGCTTCATGGAAGAAGAACCTCAGCTTATCCTGTTAGCCTTTGTGCTAGCTCTGACAGCATATTGTCTTATATGTATTAGCTCAGCGCTAGCACGACAAACAAGCTAAACTGAGGCCCTCCATCCATATTTTCAGTTGTAGATTGAGTCATTTTTGTGTTCCCCTCTCTGTCATGTGGATGGAGGACCTCAGTGACGAGAGGAGAATGTGTAGCGCTGAGCTAATACATATATATGGTGTAGCATCGGGGCTAATGCTAAAGCTAACAGGCTAAGCAGAGGTTCTTCTTCCATGAAGCAGCTCTGTTGTCCTCCATTCATATTTTCAGTTACAGGCTGAGTCATTTCTACCTTCTCCTCTCTGTCAACGCTCTCTGGTTTCATTTAAAAGAGACAATCGTCAGATATTGTCCAAGATTAACCTTCAGTGTGGATATAGCTCGCTAGCAGCCACGCACTGATGACCTATCCACGTCATCATTTACCCAGAATGCTTTGTGTGTAAATAAAATGGCCCCATCTTTGTAATATATTTTTAAACTTTTATTTTAAAAATTATAAAAACTAAACATCCTACAATATTTTTACAGTCTTTATTTTACAGTTAAAATATATGTTTATTAAATAAAGTATATTGTTACAACTAATTGGGGATCCCTTTAAGAAGTTTTGGGTGTATTTTATTAAAGGTTTATGTTTTACGTAATAGAGGCAAAAGGAAGAAACATCACTGATTTGAGTTCATCCTGAAGCATGAACACATACTGTTTCAGTGTGATGTGTCACGTTGATCTGACTGCAGATGATGAGATGACCTCAGAGCTGCACTGATGGAGAACCTGTGGTGTGTGGCTGTGACCGTTCTCCAGCTCTGGATATTTGTGGTGGTGTTCCTCATCATGCTGCCGGCCATGTTCGGTCTCTCTCTGGGGGTGACCGGAGTGTACATCAAGATTCTGGTCAAACTCCTCGAGGTAAGTTCTGCATTTTCAGTTTCGTTTGAGGCTGACGGTTCTCGGCAGCAGCTCGTAATGAGAGGTCATCTGAATATTCCTGTGCTCATAGTGGGCCACGTTACGCATCCAGAGAGGACGACAGGAGCAGCCTGATGTGTCTGCCCCTTTACCAACAGGTAATTCTGACCTAAACACAAATACAATCATGCCATAACAGTAATAGCAATAGAAGAACCTGAGACTGTACATTAGAAAATGGTACCAGGTGTATTTATGGTCTATATAAGACAAAACCTGACATGTGAAGAAAAAAAACTGTCACACAGTCAGTAATGATCATTAAAGCTTAAATATTTAGGAATCCAAACTGTGAGTAAAAACAGTTTGAGAAAAAATTCATATTTAAAATGATTAGAGAACTGTTAAAAAAGTTTATTATTTGTTTTTTAAATTTACTTTATATCAAAAGGTAAACAAAATAAAAAAAACAAGTAGTATGTTGAGGGAAATAAACAAATAATTAAAGATATTATGACACAAAGATGATTTTTGCAGAAAATAAGGATCAAAAGAAAAATAATTTGGGAAATATAACGAAAAAAATAAAAAAAGGAAATTTGAATTTGTGCAATGATTGTGTTGAAGGTTTTCTTTTGGAATTTATAGATGAAGTAAGATAATTTGATTGCTACTTTTTGAAAAAAATTCAATACAAATTTCCGTTCTGTTGAATTACAAAATTAAAAGGGAAGTAATGATCGTGTGAACAGAGTTGATGAACTTTGTGACTGATATAAGGAAGCCCTCAGCAGTTCCTTGTTTAGGTGTCCGCACACTGTTTTTAGCTGCCTGAGGGATTTCTTTCAGCAGCACAAAGATCATGTGACACAACGTGCACAAGAGTCGGGATTTCCCATTGGTCAGCTGCAGCGTCTAATAACGAGGTGTCGTTCCCTGTGAGAAAACACAGTGTTTGTCTCAGGATGATGACGCAACAGCACGTTGTGTGATCACATGAAGTCTTAAGTCACACACACATAAACGCACACACACATACACACATGCAACGAACAAAACACACTGGAACTCTGGCTCAGTGTGCTGCCATGTGTTAAATCTGTGTTGAACTTTTAACCACAAGCAGTCAGTCATTCTAGGTGGTTGAGAAAAGTTTCTAGGGAGAAGGCTAAACAGCAAAACAACAAACCTACTGGAACAAACAGAATAAGAACTATACTGTATCAACAATAACCACAGCTCTAATATCGCCAAAGCCTGCTAGTGACAAACAAATGTTAAAAAAATAGGAAAAAAATTAGGAACAGAAAATAGATCTTGAGAAACCATATATATGAAGGCACAGTTAACTTTGACGTCCAATTTTAGGAGGGAAAATAGGGTGAAACGACATGACCTGAAAACTACCTCATAGACTCTATGAGCAGGGGTCTGCAATCTTTATGATCAAAAGAGCCATTTATGCTTCTTGGCTCACTAATAAAATGTGTCCACAGTCGCAAAACAAACTACAGCTGTGGTTATCAACTGGTGGTCCGTGGGCCTTTTCAAGGCCTTTTTCGGCTCCTTTATGGCCAGTGGAGGTGGCATTATATAACTAAAAAATATATTATGAATTTATTATTATTTTTTTTACACATCAGGACAAAGGAAAAAACCATATTTAGGTAAACAAAAAAAAACTGTAAATAGTTTTTCCTGAATTTCATAAAAACTAGTACAACTGAACTATTTAGGTATATTTTTTTCTAATTCTTGTTACTACGTAGTCTTCAGATTCTTTAAAGGGCCAATATTATGTGTTTCTCAGGCATATTTTTAAATACTATAC
>NW_013952417.1:730556-745784 GCF_001266775.1 Austrofundulus limnaeus | reverse complement strand
GGGGTGGGGGGGTTGTGTGTGTGTGCCTTGATGCAGTTTACTTGGCATCTGAAAATACATTTCCTCAAAGGCATTTTTAATCTGAAAAGAGCTTCACTGAGTGAGAACTAATGCTGAGAGCTCAGCAGACAGTTTAAGTTTCACTTTCACTTTCACCCGAAAGCATGCAGGAGTCATGTGCTGGGTGTGTGGGGAGAGGGGTGGTACGCTCTGCCATGAGGAAGTTCGGCTTAAAGACACGTCCCAGGGGCGTTTCTGGTCCCCACCTGTCATTTTGCTCCTCAGCATGGCTTCCTAAAAACACTGCAGGATTTCTCAAACATGCATGAATGAGTCAAAGCAAGGCTTTGGGCATGTTTTTTATGAGAGTATAACATTATAACATGATATAAAACTCAAAAAAGTTGATTTTACATGATATTGCCTCTTTAAAGGTAATTCTAATAGATTAGAGAGAAAGAAGTTGGATTATTTAAGTAAACAACAGGCTAGCATGAGCTAATATGCTTTACTTTTTGTATTAGTAGTATTGATCGTGTTTTTGCATACAAATTGGTTTCTGTGGTGAGTAAAAAAATCAAACAAACAAAAAAATTTTCTGTTATGTTTGGTCACATTTTCAAAGAGCCACAGCAGAGGGACCAAAGAGCCACATGTGGTCCCAGAGCCGCAGGTTGCAGACCCCTGTCATAGAGGATGAATACAAAGACAGAAAAAGAGCCTCAAGGAGGAGCTCAGAACAAATGCACGTTTTAAAACACAACAATAAGACAAGAGGAAAACAGAAGAACCACAAGAGAAAATATAACAACAATTAAAAAGCAACAAATTATAATAAAAAGGCCAATTTGACATAGACCATTAACTGGTTCCCTGGTCCGGCTGTATGCACCACTTCAAACCTCTTAGTTAGTATTATGCTCCTCCTGCATTTAGTTTCCTCAGAGACTAAATGGAGACTAAAGTTGTTGGGGTTAAATATGAGGTCAGCCACCTCGTGACCCTCAGAGGGTTGTCAACATAACACACATTGTTCTGCTGCAGCTCCTGCTTTAATCTTATTTAAAATTTAGGTTTCCCAGCACACAGCAACATTGCAGTAGTGACTGCAATATTTTTTGTGTGAAATACACAAAATAAAGGGCAATCATTCCACCTTTCAGAAAGCCTCATAAAGTCTCGCTGCTGCTCCTTTTCATAATACCAGTCTGTGAGCATCAGCTATGAAGCAGACCTACTTTGAGCACGTGACTGTGTCTTGCTAGCCGTGCATGTTTCCAGTGATTGGGAGAAAACATCATGCCAGGTTGTCGTTTTATTGACAGCTGGCTCAAAAACACTAAGATAAAAGAACATGGTTGTAACAAGGACCAAATCCTTCAGTAAGATATGCAAGAAAGACCTGCTGCTTTTTGCAATGGAGAGAAGGTAGTAGTAGGAGAGAATCCTAAATTTCAGCTAGCTTATAACTTTGCAGATAAATTGCAAATTGATAGTTTGAAGGATGAATCAAGCTAAGGTTTTGTGTCATCTGCTGTACTTTAAAATGTGCAACAACACAACATTTGTATTGAAAATGCTAGTGAAGGTGGTTAGCTTGGTTTAATTGCGCAAAAAGTATCTGTGTTTTGGCAATGTTCCATCATGCCTGCTGTGTGTTTAAAGGAGATGGGTAGAGAAAATTTTATGGTATGTCTGTGGGCTATCCAGACCATGTTCATTCAATTTAATGCACAAAATAATTCTCAGATAATAAAATTTCCCATTTTCTAGTTCTGCCTGCTCTGACTTCCGTTCAGACGAGCTGTTTATGTTAATGAGCTCTGTTGGTAACGCCCTCTAAAAATCTGTTGACATTAACTCCGCCCTCCAAAGCCAGCGCTTACGTTAGCATGGCTAATAATACCAGAAGCTCCATTGTACAACTGTATACCCTGAGTCAGACCCAGAGGCAGAGTCGTGGTCGCAGCTTCTTTTTTTTTTCTTCTCCCTCTCCTCCTGTTGGAGCTCTGCGCTCACTCTGCATGCTGTTACCAGAGCAGGGAGCAGCAGCGGTCAAAATACCTCAGAAACGCGAACAAATAGGCTTTAACAAGGCTTTAATAAGCTAAACAATAGAGGTACATGAGAAAACGTGTTCATAACGAACTAAAATAAATAATTAAATTGTGGTCATGCTGTTACCCACTCTCTGGTCCAACACTCTACCCATTGCCCTATTGGAAGCCCTGTTGTGAAATGAGCTGCGCATTGCAAAACAACAACCTTGACGGCTTTTTATACTGAGGAGGAGGAGCTTCACCCGGGTGAGGGGCTGAACGCAGGTTCCGGTGGGTTGTCGTACAGCTTGTGACATCACAAAATGACGGAAGTATAAAACTTGTCATTAATATACATTAAAAATACATTTACTTACAGTAAATATGCCCCTGGGTGCATTTNGTATAAAACTTGTCATTAATATACATTAAAAATACATTTACTTACAGTAAATATGCCCCTGGGTGCATTTTTTTGGTCCTAGGACTGTTTTTTAAGAAGTACATACCCAAAGTTGAGTAAAAAAAACCTTTAAAAATTGAATTTAGCATAATAGGTCCCCTTTAATGTCTTTTGGGCTCCTGCCTATATGTCCATGTCAAATTAATACTATAACTTGCAGAATTTTAATCAGTTGCACAGAGATTTGGATTGTTGATAGACTCCCTTCACATTGGGAATTCTGTGTGTGCTGTAGTTTTAAAATTTAAAGGAGAAAGGCGCACAAAGATACTGACTGCTCTAAAGTTTGGTGCTGGAAAAGTTTGACAATGTACCTTTTTGAAAATGTTTTAAAAGTGCTTTAATGTTTCTGTGGAAAAAATGTACAAACCCTGTCAGCTGTACATTAATTAAACAATGATGTGTTTTCTTCGCTTTTCAGTATTTATCTTTCATACTTTACCATTTATAAATGTTAGTTTTTTAAATAAACCTCTTAAATCAAACTGACACATGCCATTTTAAACTTCATTTCATATAAAACAGTTGAAAGAAATCCATCTGATTCAGTATTTTTATTCTCTAAGAAGCATAAAAACAAATCTGTTGAAATTTCCGTTGTTTTATCAGACCCACATTAGTGCGGACAGATAAACCAGAACACTAAAGTCGTATTAAAGTTTGGGGTCTTTTTCAGGGATCATTGAGCATGATGAGGGCTCAATGGAAGAGGAGATGTGGGAGCTGCGTCGCTCTCGACCCCGTCCATCGAAGGAATTCGCCCTGAGTGATGTCATGTATTTCTGTAAGACGGGTATGGAGAGCATTGTGGATGACCAGGTGACGCAGCGCTTCTCCTCCGAGGAGCTGGCCTCTTGGAACCTTCTGACCCGTACCAATCAGAACTTCCAGTACATCAGCCTCCGACTCACCATCATCTGGGGCCTTGGAGTGTTTGTGCGATACTGCATCCTCTTCCCTCTCAGGTCAGTCTGACATAATCTTTCCTCTCCTCTGACAACATATGGCAGGGACTTAAAGAAACACGTTTAATCAATACTTTGCTGTTAAACAAGTACTCTAAAGTTTTTCCGACAGGCTTCATGATTGTAAATTATTAAGATGGTGGACAAAACTACAAGCACATTAGTAAATCTGTGTTCCTGCAGGATTACTCTGGCCATCATCGGCCTCTCATGGCTTGTGATCGGAACTACTCTGGTGGGTTTTCTGCCTGAAAGCAGGTAAAGTAGCTTTAAAACAATCACACAAATAAAGTTTTGCTTAAGCTCAATTCAAAATTTGAAATCACCTGTGTGTGTGTTCGTGTGTGTGTCTGTTAGGCAAAAGAACTGGCTGAGTGAGCTGGTCCACCTGACCTGCTACAGGATCTGTGCCAGAGGACTGTCTGCCACCATTCGCTACCACAACAAGTCAGTCAGCTTCCACTGATTTTATTTTCTTTTTTGTCATTTTTTTCATCAGCAGTTACTTTTTCCTACAAATATCAAGAGTTCTTTAGCTGTTTTCTCACTCAGTTTAACTACCTGACAATTGCACAATATTTTTTTGGTGCCATTTGTTTTTAAAACCATTTAAAAATAGAGACTTATAAATCATTAAATGAAAGGCTCACAAACTAGTGTTGTCTCAACACACAACAGAAAAAATAAAATAAAATAAAACTTAACCTATTTTAAAGTAATCTTCAGGCACTAGTGACCAGTCATTTTTCCTTCCATCTCTCTTGTTGTATTTTCAAAGAAAGAAAAATAAAAACTAAAAATGACACAAATTTTCAAAAATAAATGAATTATTGTTGTGTACATGAACTGCACACTTTCATTGTAAATGAATGAGATGAACCGTAGGCGGTGCACTTTGGAGGCAAAGGCATTTCCAATATTACACTTTAAAAAAATCAGTGTAAACTGTGGGCTGCCGTTTGTAAAGTTACACAGTCAAAAATTACCACCAATATTTTTGTTTTACTTAGCCTTTTATAAGACAAAATGAATAGATTTATTTTTCAAAGTCAGTTTTTCACATATGATTCATTCAATTATAAATGTCATAGTTTATAAACTAAATATTTAAGTCACAAGTTAAATATTTAGCTTGTTAACTAAATATTAAATTTGTAAGTTAAATATTTAGTTTATAAACTATGACATTTATAAATGTACGAATCATATGGTGAAAAACTGACTTTGAAAAATAAATCTGTTCTTTTTTTATTATAAAAGGCTAAATAAAACAAAAAATATTGGTGGTAATTTTTGACTGTGTAACTTTACAAATGGCCCCCCACTCCATAGTAAACACAGAGGGACTCAGGAGCTTTATGAGGCTTTTTAATTTTACAGGCTTATTCATTAAGTAGTTTTTGTCAAGAAAGGGGCTGCAGGGACATGTTGGGAGAATTGATAAATATGGAGATTATAGTTTGGCTCCTTATTAGCAAAACATAAAAAATTAGGGATAGCTGACTTTTTCTTGCTTCCGAATGTGTTTTTGGTTCGGATATTTTCACTATTTCATCTAATAATTTGTGCAGAAGCTAAAGTAAATGTGCATTGTTGTATTAAACTTGAGCAAATGCGCTGAGAATCCCTTCGACCTCCTACCTCACATCTTACCCTCTGACTCTGCAGAGAGAACCGCCCCCAGAAAGGAGGAATATGTGTTGCAAATCACACCACACCGATAGATGTGGTCATTCTGGCCAACGACGGCTGCTACGCCTTGGTGAGTGTCTTCAGCAGTGGAGTGTGTCTGTGGCGCCCGAGTGTTCTGATACATTGTTATCCACAGATCGGGCAGATCCATGGAGGGTTGCTGGGGGTCCTTCAGAGGTCCATGGTGAGGTGCTGCCCCCATGTTTGGTTTGAGAGGTCAGATATAAAAGACCGGCATAAGGTGGCCAGCAGGTGAGGCTGAGATCTCGCCCAGAACAGGGCCGTAAAACCCCAGCTTCATCTGTGCACTGGTTGTGGGTTTATTTATTTTTTTAATCGTCAAGCAGTAAAACTATATTTTCTGACATACTGAGATGCAACATGACAAAAAATGAACAGTTTGACTCCACAAGAAAAAGTACAAAAAAGGATTTATAAGATGGGAGGGGTGGGGGGGGTTCTTGCTTTTGCTAAGTAAAGCAGATTGTATTTGACGTGCAGGTCTACAGTGGTGAGTGTCAGGTTTATATAACTATTTTTAAATCAGCTGAAAGCTATTTATTGTGCACCCCTAGTTGTGTAACTAGAGAAGGAGAGGAATGATGTGTGTTTGTGTGTGTGTGTGTGTGTGTCCTCTGCTGTCAGACACAGCTGCTGTGTCACACCGCTTTTAAAGAAACATCCAGCATAAGTTTAAATATTCTGTCAAACTGTCAGGAAACAGATGAAAAATCACATCCATTCCAAGCAACACATTGTTAAAGGGGCAGGAAGTAACATTAAATTAGTTAAACTTTAGATAATCGATATATATGGGATGATTAAAATATATAAAATCTACTGACTGATTTGATAAAATACCATAAACGCTTTCAACAGGTATTAAATGGGGAAAACTTCTTAAATTTATTTAGAAATGTTCATCTAATGGAGAAATGTACTGTATTTATTCATGTAATACTAGAAATTTAACTCTAAATATCATCCATAAAGTAAGTGTATGTGTGTGTGTGAGTGTGTGTGGGCGGGGGGGAGGGGGGGTATACACAGGTGATTGATGATTGGCGTTTTATGCTTTTTAATCTCAAAAAATGATGATCGTATTAAACATGAATAAATAGAGTAGTTGTACATTAATAAAAAGTCAGTCAAAATTTACTCCCATGTATAATAAAACCCCCACCCCTCCTATATTGTTGATGTTTGGGGTTAAATTTGTCATACTAAACATCTATAAATTTGAATTGATAAATGACTAGTTAACTTGCTAAAAATACAATCATTTTCAATATTTTCTCATATATAACTTAAATATTGTGTCACAGGAATAAATCATTTCTCCCTCTTTCTCATTGGGCCTCATGCAAGAACCGTTCGTACGAAGAGATTTGTTAAGTTGTGCGTACGAGTGATTTAGGAGAACTTGTGGCATTCACCAATTTTCTCATACTGTAAGATTTTCTTCAGAGATGAACAAAATTTACGAGTGGTCCAGACCTGTCGTATATTTTACGAGCAGTCAGTCTGCTGTTATCCAGACGGATTTTCTTCACTAATAACTTTATATTTCATTAGTTTAAAGATATTTTGAGTTGAAAATAAATCACACTCCATAATAATGTTGACAATAGGTTTGAATTGGAATTAGATTTTAAATGTAACTAATGAAGACAAACGACATACATTGTTTAAATTAAAATAAATTGGTTATTAATGCTGTTGTATAACACTACAATATTAATATGAAGACCTCAAACTACAAACCAACTTAAATTATGCATGAATTGAAGTTTAATTTGTCTCGGTATGAGATTTATTCAGACATATATTGTTATTTTTTTAGTCAAATTTTATTTTGCTGAGATTTATTCAGCACATCGGCTATGCTATTTTCTCCAAAGTGCCAGACATATTTTGGAGACATTTTAAAATGCTTTCTTCAAAAACCTCATCTGACACCACTTGTTTGGGTTGGAGACAGCGGGGGAGACGGTGCGCGACTGGCACGTCAATGGCTCTTTTTCTGAATAAATGAAAACTATTTAGCAGGCTTTAGCAGGTCCTTTAATTCCACAGCTGAAGCTGCTAAAAATGACATTTTCTTTTCTGGATCTCTGAGGGCAGGACTTCAATCTACAGACTTGTTCTTCTTTTTATTTTTCGCTGTCATTTTCATGAATGGACACTTTCTGGTATGTGGGGCGGGAAGCGTAGCCTTATATGGTGTTTTAGTGATGGTAATTATGCTACTTCCCTCTCCTCGTGCACAAGCACCTGAACACGAACAGGTGACATTCCTCCTGTTTACGCTGCTCATTTACGCACTTTTTCTGAAAATAGTGTTTGCTGAATCTGACATGGCATGCACGAGACCTTCATATGAACAAAAGTACGAAATTTAGGAAAAAAAATACGAAAATGTTCTTGCATGGGGCCCATTGAGCGAAGCACATAAACAGTGGTTGTTTACATACCAGAATCAGAGGAAGAAAATCTCATTTTATTTTCTTGTTAAGTGATGAAAAGAGAAATTGGATGCTATTTCATGTTCTGATAAATTCCTCCTCTGTTTTGGTTTGGAAGCAGGTTGTTTTTCAGTGACACTCGTAACTGGAAGCTTGTGCTGCTTGTCCTGGTGCGTGTCCCCTTATAATGTTTCCCCACCACAGGGCGCACCACAAAGGCTGAAAAATCCTGAAATTAGTGGTAGTAGCTATATACAGAAGGAGTCGATTTTTTAAATGCTTTTTAAAGTAAAAAAAATTAGGGTCATATTATACTCGAGACTGTATAATACATGAACAAATATGGTAAAATAAATACAGTATATTATAAATATATTGAATAGTAGAGGAAACCAAAAAGCCCCGTTTGAAGTCCAGATCAGATTTGATTGATTTAATATGTTCTATTTATATTAACTAAACTAAAGAGAGGTTATTTTTACCTCTGTTATTATAATTCAAAAGTATGCACTCCTCTCTCTGCAGGCTAAGAGATCATGTTGCAGCAAGGACCAAACTTCCCATCCTGATCTTTCCTGAAGGTTGGTATCTTCTGTCCTTCATCACATGAGGATGAATCAGATGATTTGAATGGCTGGGTGGTTTCTGTTTCTCTGTTTAACAGGAACCTGCGTCAACAATACTTCAGTTATGATGTTTAAGAAAGGAAGCTTTGAAATCGGAGCGACGATTCATCCAGTTGCTATTAAGGTATTAAAGCATTTTTGGCATTTCAAACCATCGACTGTTCATCTGGTTCTTACTGTGGTTTCACTGGCAGCTTTGTCACCAATACAGAGTTTCAGTTTGTTTTGAGAGAACCATGCCTTTGTTTACATTTGTTTTTTTCCTCTTTGTGTCTCAGTATGACCCTCGATTTGGTGATGCTTTCTGGAACAGCAGCAAATTTAACATGGTCAGCTACCTTCTGCGAATGATGACCAGCTGGGCCATAGTGGTCAACGTGTGGTATCTCCCTCCCATGACCATACAGGTACACCTCAGTTCTAGGATGAGTTGACGCAGGTGGATTTAGCTCATTTAAATAGTTGTGTTTTTCTAACGTGTGTGTGTGTGTGTGTGTGTGTTGGAAGCAGGACGGCGAGGATGCAACTCAGTTTGCAAACAGGGTGAAATCTGCCATCGCTAATCAGGGAGGACTGCTGGACCTGGACTGGTGAGAATAAATAACCCTCAACTCAACACTTAGATTAGAAAAACTATTTAATCTTACCTCAAACAAGAAAATTCAGTTTCCATTACCACCTTTTAAATCCCAGCTCAGTTCAGGAAAGCATACTTGCACCTGTAATTACTGTTAATCTCACAATTAATCACCTCAAAGACTGTTTTTTAAAATTAGTTTTGGAGCTTATTTCTTTGCACTATTTGATTTTGTCGATTGATTTTATTGTTTTATTGTGTTCACTGTTCTATTGAGATTTTATTTTTGACCTCTAGGTGACCTTGGGAGTTTTGAAAGGCGCCTATAAATAAAATGCATTCTTCTTCTTATTAAACAAAATTAAACAACAACACATTCTGCTAAGATGAGAATGAACTCCTAAAAGAAATTTGAAACGGAAATCAAATACTATGAAATTCACAACTTTGCAGCATGATCTAAGTAATTTCTACCTGCTGGGTTTATGCATTTCTTCACATTAAATGTGTGGTCTTCAGCCCTAAACAGGAGATTGTGATTTTATTGATTTTTTTTCTTGCAGGGATGGTGGACTGAAGAGAGAGAAAGTGAAGGATTCGTTGAAAGAGAAGCAGCAGAAGATGTACAGCAGAATCATAGTGGGGCAGAACGGCATCAACGCCCCAGAAGCATTACTCTGAGCCACGTGGTCAACTTCCTGTTCAGTAAGGATGATGTCAAGGAAGGGAGCAGCTATTTTTATCAGATGAAGTAAAAATCAATTTAGCTTCCCCTGAGGTGAGACCGTGTACCAGCCAGCAGGAGGCAGTGTGTGACAACACAACCATCAGCAGTCAGAACTGAACGCTGGCTTCTTCAGGCCAGATGTGTCCAGAGGCCGCAGCGCTTCACAAGACAAGCACTGCCTTTAATATTGTCAGTATTACTACAGGGACTGTTCATTGTGTGTCTGTTTTTTATTTGAGTGAATCTTCTGAGATGATGTTTTGTGTTAAGCTTATTTTTGAAGAAAAAAATAGAAATTATATTTCTTCTAGCTGCTTAAAGCAGACAACAAAAAACAAACAAAAAAATCCCACAAATGAATCTAATGTCCAAAAAATTGACATGCGTATGAATTTCTTTTTCAGCCTTTTTAACCAATTTTTTGTGGTTTTGTGTGTCGGCTTCACACACCTGTCGTCAGGGTTTTATTTAGTTTGGATTATTCCTCACCACATCGTGAGCTGAGGCTTGTGGGGAAGAGAGAAAATAGTTCAACCTATGACACGAGTGTAAACACTAAGGCTGGAGAAAGGCAGGTCTAAACCGTTGACTATAATAAAGGATTTTAAGTTAAATTATTGATTTAAACTACAACACCCCTGTGGAGCAACGTGAAGTAATTCACCCCCCACCAAAAAAAAAAAAAAATAACTGACCAGCTGCATGAAGAAAATATTTACAATTTAACACCTGAGATTGAGGACGAAGTGAAAAATCTTTCACAACAACAAAAAAGATGCATGTTGTTTTCATGTCCGATAAAAGTAAATTACAATTTCTGTCAAGAAATAAGTAAGGTGATACAGAATGTGCAATGATCCAGTTTATATCATGTAATGTTTTTTTTTATGAGAGATCCATCTGTATTTGGAAGCAAAGTGTATTTTCTTAAGTGTTTCTTTGTTCACAAATGAGAGGATTTATTGCCATAATTGAGTTGTTTGTGTCAACTTTCAAAAAGCTTTAAATATTTTTCTGTCTTAAGAAAATGGAAGAAAAAGCCATATAACCTGAAAAAGTTATTTATATAAAAGAAAATTGACAAAAAATAAAGAAAAAAGTGATCAAGAACATTGTTTTGTGCTTTATGTTACTGTTTATTCGAAGCATTTTTCATATTTGAACATGAAAAATATGAGAATCTGTGAGATTTGTCCTCTGGTCAGCAGTAAAACACAAAGAGGTGGACATGAAAAATCTCCCTTTAAGACACATTCCTGCACCAATGAATGGCAGCAAAATGTTCAATTTCTGATGTGTAATAACATTTTATTCACTGTAATTTATAATAAATATAAAGACCCTTCCTGTTTGGTTCGTAAAACGTTTTTGAAGACAGAATGAGCAAAACAAATGAATAAAAAAAATTCATGCTTTTAATTTTTTATCCAAAAGAAATCAATATTAGCTACTACAGTATATGCAGAGTTTTGTGGAAGCCCATTTCTGCCACCCTGATAAAAAAATAAATAAAACTTGTATCTCATAATTATGACTTAGCTATCATAATTATGAGATAACTAAGTCATGATTATGAGATAGTATCTCATAATTATGACGTAGCTATCTCATATTTATGAGATACAAGTTTTATTTTTTTATCAGGGTGGCGGAAATGGGCTTCCATAGCGTTTAAATTACTGAAATAGAGATGTGAAATATTCATTAAGTTAGAATTTTTGCAATTGTTTAAAAAACAGTTTTACCTACAAAATTAGCATTTTTTACATACTTTAAACATTTCCTGCACACTATCATTAAAGCTGGCAGATTCCTAATGATAGAAAACCGTCCATATTTGTGTTCTAAAACAGAAACAGCACCCTGAACGTTTTTCAAAAATGATTTACAAAAACACTGATTATTCAGAGGTGACTCTTGCGAATAGCTCTGAATAAAAAAATAAATAAAAAAGTATATGTTGGCGTCCTTGTCAGAAGGAAGCGTTGGATGAGCCAGAAGAGAGCTGCAGATCAGAGTCAGGCAGCGACATGTTTACTGTGACGGCGCTTTAATAAAGAAAGCAGAGAGTGTGAAATAGCATGGAGTTATTCTTCCACACACAAGCCAGGCTTACATCTCACAGCCTCTCCTCCTCCTTCCTCCTGCCTCCTCATCCACCCGCCTGTAATAACAATCCCACAACTTAAATTGCTTGAACAGAAATGTTTGTTCTCCCCTAACAAGATTGTGAATTATTAATAGGATCTAAAACCGATTCTATAACCCGATTGTTGAGGTGGGATTCTTGGCGAGCGATGCTCCACCACACCATTTACTGTGATGTATGTGTCTGCACATCTTTATATCCAATTTAATGTGATTCAGATAGATTTCAGAGGGACATCATAAAAGGCATTGGAGTGACCCCCCCACTGTGGACTCCATACAACGAATCCCGCATGTCCCAATATGTTGATTCGATTTGCCCAATTTTACTCTTAGCCTCGACTGATCTATACAAATGCAGTGCAGGTACACTAAGTAATACGAATATGAATACATTTCCAAATTGAATCCAAGTGAGTGTAGTCTGCGGGAGGACATCATTTAAAATCCTGCTGTGCTGGGAACTGAGCGGTCACAGGGTAAATGACCGAGGCCCCTTCTGAGACTCGCCATTAGTTGGAGTGTAATGCCTTTAAATACATTGTTCTGCCATCTATTCTGTGCTGCTGGCTGTAATGTATGTGAGGCTGAGGAGGTACAATGCAACTCCCGGAGAGGGATCGATACGGCTGCGCTCAGACGAGTCCTCGGATCTGCCCTCGCATCCACCGAGCTGCTGCTGCTTTTTAAACACTGAGGAGACAGTCGAAGCGTAGAATACAGGGAAAACAGTGCCATTAAATGAATATTTTTATTTAGTCGTGCCATAAGTTTTGCTGAAAAATAATAATTTTAGCACAAGTTAAGTATTTCTGTTGGGTAAAGCATGGCATCTATCAATTGGTTGCAGTTGGCCATTTTTGCCACTAGATGTCACCACACCCCACATGCTGGAGTTTTAAAGTTATTTTTTCAGAGCGGGGTTTCTCCAATTTATTGGGTCTAAGGACCCCTTACAGGGGTGAAAATACTCCCGGGACTCCCTCATAAACCTCGTGCTGATTTAAAATTGATTTGCTGTCATTTAAACTCCTAATTTTTGTCTTACACAAAAAAGCTATGAAGTTGATGGGAGTCAGACCATTTTCAATGAAACAACAACCAAACAGGCCCAGAAAATCATCTCAGACCCCACTCATATTCTTCATGCAGAGTACCAGTTTCTTCCTTCAGGTCGGCGTCTCAGAGTTCCTGCGTGTAGACTGAACCGCTACAAGAACTCATTTGTTCCACTTTCTATCAAAGCCATAAACAGTAACAAACAGTAACCATGAATTCTGATTTTAAGCAATGATGTTTATGATTTTACATTGTGCCGACACGTTTCCTTTATGTACTATCTCTCTTGAAATGTATTATTCTAAATATGTGTTTTATGTGACGATGTAAAGTGTCTGTGTTGTGGGTTGTTTGAGTTGTGTAGCAGTCAGGTTCTATTACAAATTTCCTTCGGGACAATAAAGTTAATCTTATCTTAATAATTATTGTGTTTTTGGTTGAGTATGTTGGTTTTACTGGTGCATTGTTCCCCTTGTGCGTTCATATAGTTTTTGTAAACGAAAAACAAAATTAACTGTTTATTATATTTTTCGAGGACCTCCAAGTTACAGCTAGCGGACCACTAGAGGTCCTGGGACCCCATTTTGGGAACCTCTGTTTTAGATGATTCAGGGCTTTTACTCTAACAAAGAAAACTTTAGGTTTCTTTTCTAAATATCTCATAGTTTTAACTTTAAATTTGTTTAAGCAATTTTTCCCTTAAACCAAAGTCAGAAACGACTATTTGCATTTGTCCTTTTTTAATCAATCGCCTCACAATCCCTTAAATTTATGTGTCGGCCCTCAGGTGTAAAAACACAATGTATAAGCTGATAAACGGTCTAGTATTCACTGAACAACACTGTTATTGAATTTGGGCAAAATATTGTAAAAATTGTTTTCAGCTACAAATAGGAAACATGTCAATGTGCTGCAACTTTGTCTTAAATTTATAGTGAATTGTTTGGAACAAATTCTCTAATATTAGAAGCTGGATGTATAAAGGGTTAAAACTGCAGCCAGACAAATAAATGAGGAGGCTGATGGTGAAGCAAACAAAAGGCAACCAATTACTCATCCTGTTATGACAAAGTACTGCTGCCATGTCAAGAAACAAAGTTAAAGAAACAGGATTGTTTTTTGTAGTTGTGCGCCAAAATGTTGAAATTAAATTTGAAGTATTATTTAAACAATAATGTTGGATAGATGGGAATGAAGTTGATTTTTCTTTGATAAAAAAAATCCAGTAGTGGCTTAGAAATCTATGCTAACTGTGCCTTTTTTTTCAATTATTAAGTGACTTTTAGGTCCAGAACATTTAGCACATAAACACAATGGTGTCTTGAATATTAGTACTTTAAAGAGATGGTGTCCCTGCTGAGAAAGTGAGGGAAACAAGGATGGACTGGAGTCTCAGAAAGTTTAATGTTTAAACTAGAAAATAAAAAACTTCTCGTTTTTTCTTCTTCTGAGAAACACTAAAGTTGTGTCGTACCACATTTCACTGTCACTGTTTTGTTTTGACAGGAGTTTGATGAGATTTTTTGTGTGTCTATTTCAGTGTGAAATAATCAGAATTAAGCTCATCCTGTTAAATCTATTTGAAATGTGGTGAAAGAGCAGTTTAAATTCAAATTAAAAGACACAGAATGAAAGATAAAAACAAAAGATGCAACACAAACACCAATGTGCATAAATATGTCTATAAAAAGACAGCAATAAATAAGGCTTATTTGCAATATGATACAAAAGGACAAAGACAATGCTACACAAAATTATATGAAAAAGACCAGAAAAAGACAAAATGAACTGTGACCCTCACCCAGAGACACAAACAGCAAAAAAAAAAGTTTGTTGTGCATGTTGTGTCCTGATACAAACCCTCCCACTGCAGCTCTGCTCTGAGCCTCAGCACCATCCACAGTCCAAACAGCACAAAGTCAAACTGACCACAGATCAGCGTGTCGCTGCAGCCTCTGACCAGAAGAGGGAAACACACGCCCAACACCTCGGATTTGCATACTCTAATGAAACAGACTGTAATTGGTCCAAATTGATTTTTTTTTATCTGCTTTGATTGAGCTACAATTGAGTCGAAAGTCCTTCAAGTGGAGCGCTGATTGATTTGTGGTTAAATTCCAGTTTGCTCCGTTTAAAAAGAAATTTATGCAGCGATTGGACGGCAGAGGAGGGCCACTGACCTCATCATCCAATCGCCTTCAGCCCTCCTGTTTGTTATCAGAGGAATCATGTACAAAGTGCCGGGTGGCTTTTACTGAATGAGAAGGTTGAGGCACATGAAAAATGTCCTCCGGCGAGGTACATGAAGGTGTGAAATTGCAGACTCCTCTTTGCCCTCAGCCCCGTGCCTCAAAAGCTATTTCTTCTTTTATTGACAGCGCGGCTGAATTTCAGCCTGATGGCTGCTGCTGACACCCCCTCCCCCCCACACGCACACACACACACACACACACACACACACACACAC
>NW_013952417.1:728470-730516 GCF_001266775.1 Austrofundulus limnaeus | reverse complement strand
CACACACACACACACACACACACACACACACACACACACACACCATACAATCCTCCCTCCCAGAGCCCTGATTGCTTTTGTTTCCAGGTCACCTCCTATCTATTGCTGCAAGTTTTCCAATTTCTCAGGGCTCGTTGGATGAAGACAGAAGGCGCCGGCGTCACCGGCTCTCTGGGAAATGTACATAAACCTCAGCAGAGAGACGACACAAAGGAAACACACGGACACCTTTCTCACTTTCATGCTCAGTGGGCAACAAACACAAGCTGCCGAGGCCGCTGCCGACACAACTTCATCAAAGCAACAATCAAATAAAAGTCCTGCTTCATTAATATGGAATTATCTCGGCATTAAGATTAATTGCATTAAACTGATGAGAGTGTGTTCACTGCGGATGGAAGCTGGCTGCACAAATGATGGATGATGAGGGGCGTGATGAATGGAGAAAGCAGCGGAACTAAATTGAAAGTGTACTCATCCGTTCTCGCCTCACAACTAATGATAAATTGAGCGTGTCACGTTGAACAATACACGTTGAGCTTTAAACACGGCCTCCTCCTCCTCCTCCTCGCCACCTCTTCATCCCTGCCTGCGCGTGCGGCCTTCAGGTAGCTGCTTCTGACATCCTGCACGGGTCTGCTGCGATCACTGGGTGACGGTCCCCGTGTCCTACAGGCTGAAAGACAAACACAAAGTATTCTGAGTGTGTTTTCGCCTGTTCTCTGTTGATGTCTTGTCTCTCAGGCTTTGGGTTTCTTTGCCTTTTTTTGAGTTGAGCAATGCCTGTTACATTGAGATCACAGATCTCTTTTTCAAGGGAGGCCTGGGCCTGAAGGCAACCTATTGTACGTGTTTTTTTGGGGAAACCAGAGTACATGGAGAAAACCCACGCAAGCACCAGGAGAACATGCAAACTCTGCACAGAAAGCCCGAAGGGATCGAACCCAGGACCTTTTTGCTGTGCGGCGTCGGTGCTAACCACTGAGCCGTCATCATATATTCTGACAGCTAAATAATCCCATCAGATTTTTGTTCAAAACATTGACATGCAGCAGACTATGGGCATTCCTTCAGTGAATGCTATTTTAAAATGCAAATATTAGTATTTTATGAAAATTTGTAAAAAAAAAAAAAGTTGTGACCCATGTTTTTGAGGCAGTTCGACATTTTCTTCCGATTATTTTTCACCAATGTTTGATCATTTTGTTTCTGTTTGTGTTGCTTTTTTTGCTTGTTGCATTTAGCGTTCTCTTATACAGTATGTTTTGAAAACTCTTTTATTACTCCACTTTTTTTAGCAGTTAATTTCAGTCTTGCATCTTTTATGTTTCATTTGTATGGTGTACATTTCTTTTTTCCCTTTTGTCTCATTGCAGTTAAGTTATTTAAACAATGGTGAGAACATTTTAAGGTGAAATTCAATAGAAGTTCATAACAGAAAGCATTGTATTTGACTGAATTCTGACAACTAGATGATCTTTCCTTCATTTAAAAAAATTAAATTAACAAAAAATTATGTAAGTAATTTGACACTGATGGAAATATAAAGGGTTTTAGTATTATGCTCATATTAAAATGGTAAATGGTAAATGGACTGTACTTATATAATGCCTTCCTATCCATCCAGGACACTCAAAGCGCTTCACACTACAGACATTCACCCATGAACTATAGTAGCCATATTAACAACTTTGATGTTTTTAAAGGTGAAATTTCTTTAAAACAAAAGCAATCCACTTTACTGTAGTCTTGTTCTCACTGTGACTGTTTGCTCATCTGTTTGGTCAGAGTTCAACTTCAAACTGAGTATTAGTTAAAAAGCCATGGATGACAGGTAAGATATTACAAGTTCATAACTTCTCCACTGAACCGCGTTCAGTCAGATCTGAACAACTCATTTACTGTGTATCTATATTTGAACAATTTTATTTATTTTTCTTTACTGAAAACAAATTCTGTTTGATTGTGTCCTTCTGTGACAGATAACATATACTTTTTAATTACTTCCCAACATCAGTCATAACAGTTTATTGTCAGTATATATAT
>NW_013952417.1:722488-728455 GCF_001266775.1 Austrofundulus limnaeus | reverse complement strand
TATATATATAATTATTTCTTTTTTTGTACTTTTCTTCATTTAACAACCAAAACAAGTGACAGGCGGCCAAAGTTACAGATGATGAAACTTGTATTGAGACGGCGTCTGGCTCGGCTCCAGCTGACAGCCTCCACTGTAAATGATATTGCCATCTGTGGGATCACAACAGTTGGGGAATGAAGGAGAGGATTATTAATCTCCACTCGGCCCGTTTACATCACAACACTGCTGATTTGACTACAGAGCAGCAAGAATAGTTTCTGCCATCACTGACCTTACTTAAGTTTTGTGTATAAAATCATTACGTTGAATCAAGTTGATCTTAAAATATTTCTTTAGTTGCAACATGTTTATTTTCCTCTATGTACTGTAGTCCTGCAGAGACTAACTAAAATCTAGCTCTAAAAGAGAACTGGAGTTTGAGAGAAAATTGTTAGGTGTTAAATATTTGTATGTATTTTGTAGTTTGTACCACAAGAAGCCACAGTAAGTGCCACCATGGGAATAAAACTTGGAATAAGTCTTCTCAAAGGAGTAGAAAGAGAAATACTAAGACCCTCTGTCATTAAACAATGCAGAGAAACAACGTCATAGTTCTAAGGTGGTCAAAAGGATCATGACATTAGAGAAAAAAAAGACCAAAGTCCACTTATATGAGTTTTGTTTCATTTTCGGTATATTTTTTGTAAGGATTTACAGAAGTTATTTTTTATTTTGATCAGGTTTTCATAAAAAATTAAAGGTTCAGTGTGTCAGATGGAGCGCCCTCTAGAGGCATCAACTTGTTTAAACAATCATAAGGGACAACAGTTGCTAAAAAATAAGACAGGTCTGTGGCTCAGTGTGTTTTGGCCCTTGGAGTTACTGTTTATCAACACAAATGTGCAATATGATAAATGAAACTCAAATTGCTTTAATCTGCTGGTTCAAAGACTTGTGGGCAAAAATAAAAAAAAAGAAATCATCATCCTAGCAGAGGATCTATCAAAATACATAAAAAAATTAAATAGACCATTGTTTTCAGATGTACTTTTATGTCAAAATAGTTATGCATATGTTATCCTATAATGTATTATATGCAATTTAGAATAAACATAAATAACTAGAATATAAATCTACTCAAATAAATAAACACATCAGTACCATTAATTTCTGAGCCTTTTTAAGCTATTTCAAAACTGTAAAACTTATTTTTAATAATGTATTTTTTACTACAACTATCAAACAAATTAGTTTAAAAGTTCACAATAATAATGCAAACTGCTATAAAGAAAACTGTTGTTTGGATGCCCATTAGCTCAAGTCATATATTGAATTTTGTTTTCTGTTTGTTGGAATTTCAAATTAAAGTCAAATATTACAAAAACATTTCATTGCAACTTTTTCAGAACCAAGATGGCTAATCGGTCAGTGTATCTTTTGGTCATTGGATTTTCATTTTCAAAATGGGTATTAAAAAACAAGAAACAATTGGATATTTGATTTTTGTTTTAAAATACTGAAATTAAATTAAAATACATAGTGTTTCTCAATGTCAAAAAGAGATAAACAAAATTTTTTAATGATTTGAGTTTCATTTTCTGTTTCAGATAGCAAAAGAGAAAATTACTTTAAGAAAAGGCTCGTTTGTTCATAATCCACAAGTTGTGCCAACTTACTGTCTCCCTACAACAAACTGTTTCACCTCCAGAAGGGGTGCCTGCAATATCAAAGTTATTCAATGAGCATCCCATTACAAGTAAAAATCATTGATGTTGACTTCCGTATCAAATATATTTGGTATCAAATCGATATCAAAGTTGTAGGATCGCCCACCCATCACTGAAAGGAAAACTCCAAGGATGCAAACTGACAGAAAAAAAGCACAGATTTTGTCAAAACTCAGGAGGGAAAAAAAACTTTCTGCTCACAGAACAACAAGTGTACAACACACTAATAGAATGAATAATGTCATATTTTGCTTTTCATTGAGAGAAATGGAGGTGAAGTGGAGGCAGTAGCCGACGTGTATTCAGTAAAATAGATTTATTTGGTCAAAAACCACATGAATTAATTCTGCAAAGTCTTTGGTCACAGAGCAACCGTCATCATACAACTCATTTATAGACACATTTCTCTGTGTTTCAGCCTTTTATTTACAGAAATTAGTGTTTCATTTTGCAGAGCTGCCAGGCAAGCACCCCCTCTGGTGGGGGAATAAATAGTCGTAGAATACAAACAAATGAGCCTTTTTTCGTTTCTTTCTTAAATTAATTTTCTTTTTTGCTATCAAAACAGAAAATGAAACTCAAATCATTTTTAAAAATTTCATTTCTCCTTTTTTGACACTAAGAATGAAAAACACTTTGTATTTTAATTTTAATTCCAGTATTTTAAAACAAAAATCGAATAACCACTCATTTCTTGTTTTTTAATGCTCGTTTCGAAAAAGAAAATCCAATGACCAAAAGATACACTGACCCTAATCATAGGCTCAGTGTTTTTAAAACAAAATGAATGAACCAAAAGACTCTCAATTCATCACCAAGTGGCAGGCCAATTCTAATGTTTTAAAACTAATTCATGGGCCAAACACAGCTGCGGCAAAGACCATTAATGGCCCATAAGCCTTCAGTTTGACTCGTGCTTTTTGTGTCTTTTTTTGGTTGCAATTAATGGAACAATTCCTATTTTATAGACTAATGATCCAATTCTTGCATTTCACCATCATGGATTCTGTCATTAAATTTAAGAAAAAATATTAAATTAAATAAGCAATGAATAAATAAAAATTAAAATTAAAAATAAACAAACAAACAAACAAAAAAGCACACCTTTAAAAAAGGCTAGTTACAGAGTCTACACATCTAAAAGTATCAAAGTAAAATATTTGAAATCAAAATTGCTTTCAAACAAAAAAAAATCTAAACGCAACACAAATATTGAATCAGAGACATATTTATTTTTAAATCTCAAAAACAAGTTTCAAAGAAAATTACCCCAGCTTGATTTTAATCGAGGTTCATATTTGCCAAGTCCACACTGACTGTCATCCATCATGGCCCACATCTCCAGATCACGTCTCTGGGGGCCCAGGTTCATCTCTCCTCTTCCTCCTCACTGTTCAAGCAGAGCAAAAAGCAACAGCATCTCCAATTTTCCTCTCAGCAGCGATGCAGAAGAAAGAAAAAAAAAACCAGTCCAGCGGAGCAGCACGCTCTGCAACTTCTCAACAAAATGAATACTTTTTAATTTGCCTGCCTGGGATGGCCCCGGGCCCCAGGACAATGTTGATGGATGATGTTTTAATGCTGCTGAATGTTATTTTTACTGAACAGGGAAAACTATAAATTTTTACTTCATTGGCAATGATTGTGCCCCTATATGCATACAGGCACGGCGGCTGAATGTTGCCCATGAATAATCGGCTCTCGCAGCAGATGTTACTCTGCAGAAACCAATTCCTCGGATAAGATTTGCACAAGATTAATTGTCTACAGCTGTTTCATGGCCCGCTGCAATCTTAATACATTTATGATAAGTTTAAAAGCTCGCCAAAGGCAGCGGAGCCTCCCGAGTGAGGAGTCGCTTTATTCTTACATCTGGATTCATATCCTCTGTCAAATTCATCATTAGCCTTTATGCGAAACGACTAAGAGGACGGCCGTCATTACCGCTCTGCGTGCAACAGTGTCTCCCTCCTCTTTCTTCTCCCTCTCTTCGGGCCCATATTTTCATCTCTTCTCTCTTTGACTGACTGAATTATTCAGATATGTGCAAATGAGTTGTTTTCATTTTTCTCCCCGGGAAGTGGAAATTGAAAGTGACCCGGTGTGACCCCCATCTATTACTCAAGCTAAATTGCAGTGAGTGTGCAGTGTGGATCATTGTAGCCAAGCGGGGCTTTGTTAACCGCGACGCCATGACCCTGGCCTGCTGCGCAGCATTTGGAGCACCGTGAAAGAATCGCCGTGTTACGACCCATACTCCCTGCTTTTATAAAGGCCCCATCTGAATATTCTTCCCAGAACAAAGGCAATCATGTTTGGCACACGGGCCTGGGTCAGGGGCCGACGATCAGCAGGGCCACTAGTTTAGGTTTTGAAGACCCATTAGGTGCTTCAAAGTTCCCAACTCACACGGAGGAGACGGACATGCTCAGAGGTTTTCAGTCTCTGAGCATTTAACCCCTTTCTCTGGTTATTGTGTTGCCTTTCATCCCGGCGTGGATCATTTAACTCTGTGGAGCATCTTTCACCTTACATCCTGATGCAGCAGCTGATAGATCCTCCATTATTTATCACTAAAATCATCTCTGTGACGGAAAGAATTAGCACAAACCCTGTGGTTGGCTGCAGAGCAAATCTTTTCATTTGATGAATAATTAACTGGTTTTTAGCATTAACTCCATGATTATATGTAGACATGCCAGAAAGGTTTTGAAACACATAAAGACACATAAAGATTTTCTCTTAAAATTTCAACAAAATCTTTATTTGTTTGACATTTATGGAATGATATAAACAAACAACTGAAATCCATCCATCCATCCATTATCCATCTATACCCGTTTATTCCTTTCAGGGTCACGGGAGTAACTGGTGCCCGTATCCAGCAGCCACAGTGTGAGGGAAGGGTTACACTCTGGATAGGTCACAAGTCCATCACAGACAACTGAAACGTACTGTGTAAATCCCTGTAAAAGTAGCACGTTAGAATAAAACAACAATTTTTTATGAGCTTTTACAAAATGCAGATCTGTGTTTTGGATTGTAAACAAAGAATTTATTTATTTGTTTACCTTTATTTAACAAGGTAAATCCCACTGAGATCACAGATCTATTTTGCAAGAGTGGCTTGGACCTGCATGTTTTTTAGACTGTGGTAGGAAACCAGAGAACCTGGAGAAAACCCATGCATGAGGAGAACCTCTCTGCACAGAAAGATCCACGGTCCGAACCCAGGACATTCTTGCTGTGAGGCAAAAGGTACTATAGGTCTGTTTAGGCAACTTATAGACCTTAAATTGAAAAAAGAAAAAGTAATTTTAAATAAAAGAAAATGTCTTCAGCAATACAATAAAAAAATTAACAAAAAAATATGAACACAATCTTAGACAATGGCCACCCCTGGCAGAGTCTGGCTCCTATGAAGGGGTCTGGCTTACCTCAAGACAGACTCTGGTAATGTGTGTCAACTGAACAGCCCAAAGATGTCGATCCCTGGAGTACTGCTGTCACAGGGCTTTTTAATGACCTGCAACCTCACCTCCAGTTATGGTCAAAACAACCTCAGAGCCCCTTGACTCCTCTGTAAAGATGTGCTGATGTGAAGGTTCTCAAAGTACTCCTTCCACCACCTATCTCCATCACTGGTTAATGTCAACAGCACCCCACCCAGTGTTGGTAAAGGGCAACTTTACCATCTTTGACCTCCTGATGGTTCACCAGAATCTTCTTGGAGCTGTCTGAATGTCTATGTCCAAAACCTTGCTAAATTCCACCTACATTTATGTCTTTGCAACAGCCATGTCTGCAGCATGCTTGGTCCACTGATACCCCCCGGCTGCCTCCAGAGTCCTACTAGCAAACACCAGGTTCGAGGATGGCTGCCACAAGAGGGACTAACAACCTTGCAGCTTGAGACACCTCAACAATGGAGACATAGTACATGGTTCACTCAGTCTCAATGTCCCTTGCCTCCACTGTCAATAGGCCTGCACCAGTGTACTTCTCAAAAAGTGCAACTCAAGAGTGGAATAAGGTCCAACTCTTCTCAAGGGGACTGGTTCCAGACCTACACCTTGTGTTGAGGTGAGGCCAACTAAATCAAATTGGTAAGTCTCAACCTCCCATTCGGGCTCTGATTTTTGGCTGTACAGCGATCTTCAGAAAAGGGAAACATGAAAACCAAAATCAACAAAGAACCAACCAAAGAACCAACCAACCAACCATCCAACCAACCAACCAACCAACCAACCAACCAACC
>NW_013952417.1:718366-721932 GCF_001266775.1 Austrofundulus limnaeus | reverse complement strand
CACACACACACACACACACACACACACACACACACACACACACACACACACACAGCTTGTTGTAGCAGCTGTGTACAGGCTGACAGGAAGTGGCCATCAATAATCTGGATGAGTGCCACCAGCTCGGCCTCTACCTCCATCCTGTGACAGCTCAGACATCGAACATGACATAATATGCTATATTAAAACAAAACCTTCACTTCATAAAAATCTATGATTTATGAGGAGTGTGTGGTATGAATTCAGCATTTTAAATTTGCAAAAATGTGAAAACATTGAGGCTGCAGACTTCTAATTTACCCTGGTGTGATGCTGGACTAATTGGTTTCTCTCTCAGCAAATTTGTGTTAATGAACTGAGGGTTGTGTTCCTACCTTTTCCACTGCTTTTTAATTCAGAGCACTTGGAAACGTGTGAGTGGTCCACTTTGTAGTTTTCACACATTTGTGTACAGTTTTGTTTATGCTTGGTAGCTCAAGTTTTTTTTTAAATGCAGGGCCCATGGATGGGGATATTGGGAGTCCTCTCACGTTAGGCCTCCTCATCACCCTCACACACCTATCCTCTTTGTACAAACAGATACCTGTCACGTGTGACAAATAGTACTGCTCCTTAACAGATTATTTACTTTTAATGGAGGGGGGTATAGTGATGAGTAAAGCACCTAATATGTGCTCACAAAGGTGTGATGTATGGGGTCATAGTGACACAGTGGCTCCGCCCCAGGCTGCTCCAGTGAAATAAATTTGTGGAAGATCAGGCCTCTGCTGTGCTGTAGAGCTGTTAGACCAACTTGAGTCCAAAAGGACCTCATTACTTGGCTTCAGTCTGTGTCTCATTGCAAATCGGAGGCTTGCTGGCGAACAGCATTTGTAAAGGAGTCTCTAAAATATTTTAAAATGTGTCAGGGGGTTCTCATTTTCCTCACAAGTTGCAAAAGTTTGCAGTTTTGTTACTTTAGTTTTGAACATGTGCAACAAATTGCTCTCAAAATAGTCACAGAGATTTTGGAGGCATCTCGAAGCATTCAAAATTTAACTCCGGAGCTCTAGACTTGTACTTTGTCACCTGCAAGGAAGCTGTCCTTATGAAAGAAAAGTTACAAGCTGCAACACCAAATGATCCAGTAGTTGTGTGGATTATAAATAATTATTAATATTAAACTGAATATCTAAATTTTACTTCAGTATTTTCAATCATAATTGAGGGGTGAAGTTGCCAAGTTGGGTACAAAGCGGGTTCCTTTTAGGCAACAAAATAATGTGCATGGCAAAGAATACACTTTTGAAAGTTTTGCAGTCAAAAATTCCAATGATATCCAAACACTGATCATGCAAAATTCAGTTGCATGGGTCGTAAACACTCAGAATTCTGTATGAATATGTTTGGAAATTTGTCTGTCTTTTTGCAGTTTTGCCTCTGCCTGAGTTTTTTCGACTTTATGCGAAATGCCAGTCGTACCTGGAGGCCAAATGTTAACACATCTGGACAAAGTTTTTACAGGAGGGAGAAACTTAGTAACTGAGTACATTTATTTTGTTACAGTACTTAACTAGTTTTTTGAGGATTTGTGAATATTTTTTGAAATTGTAACTTTTATTTTTATTTTGTTACATTCATACTAGAAAATAAGACGGTTACTCCTTGACTTTAATATGTAACACCTTGTTACCTTTTACAAATTATAATATGACTGAAATCATGAAAAAGTTGTTTATGCACTTGAAAAAATGAAGTGCTGAATTTAATTAAACTAAGTTAAACTGACCTAAATTGAGTTATTTTTTTTATTTTTACTCAACTTGGATTAGTGGAACCAGTTGACATAACTTGGTTAAATAAATTCAACGCTTCATTTTGTAGAGTTTGTGTAAAATTACTTAAACTTTTCCAATTATTGTGAGAAGTTTTATGGCTTTTACTGAAGTAATTGTCTTATCATTGAACGTAATATTTACCAGTCATTTTCTGTGAAGGTATTTTTAATTTTACTTTATTATTTCTTTTAAGTATTTTACCTCTGCTAAAATCCAGATAGTTCTTTCACAGAATTAGGAAATCAAATTAGCAGAGAAAATGTTGGTCCTAAAATCACAAGCAGATCTCAAAAATGTTGCAGTAGAAAAATAACAGGGACAGGAAGACCCAGCTTGTTGATTTTTTAAAATAATTTATTACAAAAAAATGAAAGTCAAGCAGAATATCACAGTAATGAGCCAGATCTGACCAATATTTGCCTAAATTGGTGCTCATTTGAGCAAAGTTTATTAGTAAATCACAACAGTCAGTAAGGTTGTATGGCAGCATGACCTAACAATGAGGCAATCTCAAAAAGCCTGTCAGTAAATATAGTTTTTTTTCCTGAGATAATTGAAATACTAAATGAATTCCTTTAAAACTACTAGTTGAATCTGTTGTTTGTTAAAAATGAAAGAGTTTTCAATTTTTCTCAGCCAAAACTAACTGGGCCAAACAGGATTTTGTGTGAAATGGACTTGCCTACCCGTCCCCACAACTTCCCCACTCCTGCTTTATTTGGCAGCATTTTCTGGATGAAAGATGTTTCCACTGTTGATGCAGCACCTCCATGACTTGAAATATATGGTGGATTGAAATGGTGTCATCTATTTGCCATTTGAAGTTGTTAATATTCATAATCAATCACCAGCGATGAGACCCTGAAGAGCCGCATGTTCTGTGTTTTATGATGGTTATTAATGACGACCCGAGCGCCCACGTCTCCCACTCACACAGCTCTGAACTCTTAATGATCAAAAGTATTAATTCCCACAGTATTCCATTATTAATATCCTGGACAAAGATAAAAGGTAATATTAATGTAAGGCCAACATAAAGACACAGACATTATTTAGGGCCTGTCATCATTTGTCTTATTTAAATACTTCAGTGATAAGGCTTTCTTTTAATTTAAATAAAGGCATTAATTTCTTTAATGCTGAGTAATCAAAGCAATATTTTACAGTTTAACAGATAAGCTTGTTAGAATGGTCATAAATCTTTCTGGGAATTTCCGGCTGTGGGTCACCTTTGATTGCAGCCATATTACATGTCTTTATGTGTGTTGTCAGAACAGAAAATGGATGGAGAACAGAGCAGAGAAGCTGTTACAAAAAGGAACCAAAAAAAAAAAAAAGATCAGCAAGTATTTAATTGTCTCTCAGCTCTTAAAGGTGTGTGTGTGCAGGCGGGTATTCCGTACGTCATGGGGTAGTTTTGTTTGGCATACACACCTACTTGTGGGGACCTAAGGCTACTTATGGGGACCATGGGGACCTGATTCTATGAGGGGAAATGCCGTTGGTGGGTCGGGGATTAAGTTTAGGGCTAAAGTGTGAATTGAGTTTAAGTTAGTTTTAAGGTCTGCTACATGCCTGTGAGGTTAGCCTTAGGGTTGGTGGTCAGGGGTAGGCTGTAGAAATTAATGAAAGTCAATGCCAGGTCCCCATAAAGATAGCTGCACTAGACTGTGCATGTGTGTGTGCATGTGTGTGTGTGTGTGTGTGTGTGTGTGTGTGTGTGTGTGTGTGTGTGTGTGTGTGTGTGTG
>NW_013952417.1:710630-716273 GCF_001266775.1 Austrofundulus limnaeus | reverse complement strand
TCTTTTTGATTTTTCACCTGGATTACTGAGATGCATCAGGACATGGAGCTACAGATTTAAACAGCGAGACTTGAGCTTAGTGTCTTATCGATCCTTCACCCCCTCCTCCTGATGAAAAAGTCAGATGAATGTGACATGAGCGTTCACACTGCAGTCACTTTGAAAACATCAGATATATATCCGATTTAAAACCACGTACTGAAAGGGCCTGGGTCGGATTTGAAAAAATCGGATTTGTCTCATTCAGACTGTCAAAAAAAAAAAAAAATCGGATATGAGTCAGATGGGTCAAAAAAATTGGATTTGGGTCGGATTTGCCTGCAGTGTGAACGTAGCCTGGGTCTCTTCGCTTAGGCTGCTGCCCCCACGACCCGACCCCGGATAAGCGGCAGAAAACGGACGGACTAAATTAGGACTAACATTTGCAGATAGCAAAATAACTCCTACTTTGATCAAGCATTCCCTTCTAATCAGAAGTTGTCAACAAAATTTAAATGACTAAAACTACTGTTTTGTTCCACAAGTTTTCTTGTTTGCACAAATTATTGTCTATCACCTGACTTTTGAGCCCCAGAACTGGTGATGTTTGTACATTCTACCAGTTTTGTGGAGCTGGAGATAGCTTTGACTGGATCCCAAGGAAGAAAGTGTTCCCCTCAGAAATGTAGTAGGCTTTTAATTTAATTTTATCAGTTGTTAAACAATAATTTTCTCCTGACAACTCTATTGTGTTCTGTGGTGCAGTCCTACTGCGTGTCAGGCTGCGATTCTGACAAGAAACAAAGAGGAAATCAGCCTTTTTCTTTTATATACGGTAGAGATGAATGAAGAGTAAATGTGTTTGAGAAGAAAAGGATATTGAGACAACACCTGTGGCTGTTTGTTTTGTGTGTTTGTGAGTCCGCAGCAGAGCTTGTTTGGAGGTGGAGGCAGCAGCACTTGTTGACAGAGGGAGGCAGGTGGATGAATCACTCGATTATACTTAGAAAATGAGAAGAGGGGCCAAGACACAGCCAGCTGCCTCGTGATCACCCTTTTAATAACCTGTAATCTGGTGGCAGGAGATTTGTGCCCAGATGAGTCTGATTGATGACACATCAGAAGTGCAAGGCATAGAGCGACCAAACATCTAAACATACAAATTATTAAAAAAGGAGGGGTCACTCAATGGACCTTGGGAGGAAAGTGAATCACCTTTAGTTAAGATGATACCCTTCTCCAAGAGCAATTTATAGTCTATTGACTGGGGAAAAAAATGTCTTTTCAGATGTGCGGAAATTGTCTTACATTGCAGATGAGATCTGCTGCTTGACACCGGATTCAGGGGCCAGGCTGACAGCAAATATCACATTAGCTGCCCAAGAGCTGCACAGATGATATCAGACTGTGTTTCAACTCTGGACAAACACAAGCTCCTATCAGCCCATCTCCCAAACAAGCCCCTGCGCCTCACAGCAGACGCAAAAACACACAGAAGAGACAACAATTCCCGGAGTCCGTGAAGTGCCAGCAGGGAGAAAAGCAACCTTCCGATGGAGAAAAAGGATGTGGATGTTAGGGTGGTGAATGGGCGTGGAACCATCTGACTGTCAGGAGACAAAAACATAACCTTCAAAATAACGTTTACCTTTTTTTATTAACTGTGATAAACTAATAAAGTCACCGCTCACGAAAATGGACCCAAAGCTTTTAAACTTTGTTTTATCACCATTGCTCATATTTTTTTTGGTAAATTGTTGCACATTTTAGTCTCAAATATGGTAAGAAGTTTAAATTATTTATGACACATGTTTATTTAATTGTACATTAAAAAAACTCAGTGTGCTTGCGAATCAGTTTGAGCTTTGATATTCTTTGAAATAAAACATAGAAGAAATTCAGGCTTGTGCCTGTGTAGAAACAGTTTGTAAAAACAACAACAAAAAAAACAAGATAGAACTCAACGCCAGCCGTCTCTGATGTCCCCCATTGCCATTGAGCAATGAACAACTGTTAGCAGTTTTGTTTGAATCATCACAAGCCTTTACTTCTAATATAATAATTTAATTTAATTTAATTCTAATATTCTTATAATCTCATAAGGTGAACAGATGGACAGATGGAAGGGGGGATGAATTGATCTTGTCAAACTACTACACAAACATGCTGAGCAGGTCTCCCTTATGACGCACACAAAAAATTGGTTCATATCAGATCATGTATGTGTGATAGGAGCCCAAAGTGGGGTCCACGGGCCAAATTTGGCCCGCCAAGCCATTTGATTTGGCCCACCAGCAGTTGTATAGTTACAAGGCTGTAACGTGTCATAATGTAGAATCACAGTATTTCCACTGAAAGTCATTTTATCCATTGGTCAAATGAATATACTGTAGATGCAGATACTAAAAGACTTTTTTCTTCTTTCTGCCACCTTTCATTTTATTTGTTATTTGTATTTTTATTGTACATAAATTTTGTTAATATGTAAGGGACTGTAGTGCAGATAGTTTTCACTGATGGTGCTGACTTTATCTTTGATATTAATATTAAACATGAAATGTGAAATACAAGTAACAACAAGAGATATTTAGATTAGATTTAACCACATGTAGATTTGCTCACGTTATAAGGCCACAAAAACTCATATTTTAACAATTTATGAAATGTCCCATGAGCCTTTGCTGCTTGAGCGTATGGCAGACTTCTTTAAAAACCAAAGTGGGCCATTGCACTGGCTGAAAGGTTAATCATTAAAAAGAAAGTACTTTATTTAAAAAGTATTTGTATTTCATGTATTCTATTACTACATTTGGCCCGCAGCCCCGGATAGATAATCATTTTGGCCCACTTGGGGAAAAAAGTTTGGGCACCCCTGATTTAGAGGCAACGGTGTGCAAAGTGGGCGGGGCTAAAGTGACCTAATCAAACTAACATATCATTGTGTTGAGCAGGTCTCCTTGATGATGCACACAAAATGTGGCGCAGATCTGATTATGTACGTGTGATTTAGAGGAGAGGCATCAGCATTCACCACCCTGCCACACCCACACCATCCCAGTTGAGAAAAGCAAGCAGCATGTGAAATCTGCATGTTCAAAGCTGTAGGGGGAGTTAGCTCAGATACATGTGCAAGAAAAAAAGATAAATAGACAGCTTTGATCCAAAACAGCCGGCTTCCAGTGAGGACTGGACCAAGACTCCAAGAGACTTATTTGTAGATCCTGAGCTGTTACATGGCTTGAGACTAATTTTATTAATAATTGTAGGGGGTGCTGTGGAGTAATTAGGGGCCGGGTCCCCCTCAAAATTTTACTGCCTTCCAGCAGTGGGGTGGATTAGGATAAATCATAGTAAATTTGGTGCAAATTGGCTGAAATATGTGGAATTTAGAGCCAAACGTATGTCAACGGCGTGATGTCTGACTTCGGCGCACCGCCACGACCACGCCTTTCCACTCAACGTTTTGAAAAAGGTGGGTTTCAATTCACAGCTTACTTACTTCACTTGTTAAACTGAAGAAGTTAGTTTGAATGAGGATATGTAAGTATAATTGTACAAACAGGACGGCACGGCGGCTCAGAACTGTTGCCTCTCAGCTTAACGGTCGCCGTATCAAATCTGTTTCTCTTTGTGCATGCGTGGGTTTTCTCCGATTATTCCTCCCACAGAGTTAAAACATGACTGCTGATTGGTGACTGTAAACTGTCCCTAGGTGTGAGTGAGAGAGTGAATGGTTGTTTGTCTCTATGTGTGTCCCTGTGATGGACTTGCGACCTGTCCAGGGAGTACCCTGACCCCGTGACCCTGAAAAGAAGAAGCGGGTATTGATAATGGATGAAATCTTACAAACACGGTAACTGATTTAGAGTCAAAAACAGCAAGTGCAACTGTCATCTATTAATCATCATACTAATAAATGTCACAATTAATTGTGATTAATTTTTTTTGCCAATATTGCTCAACCCTAATATGTATATGTTGATGATGGAAATTTTATGATTGGAAATTGTGTATTAAATAAAAAAAATGTGTTAAATGAAAAATTGTGTGTTAAATGAAAAAAATGTATGTTTTACAAAAAATTAGAAAATGATCTTAACTATAATAATCCTGCAATATTTTTTGCTGAAATATGTTTTAACAATAAATAAAAATCTTATAGTGTTTCATATATCAGATTATATCCCCATATTTATTTTTTCTTATCGTCTTCGCTTGCAGTGGTTTTGTTTTTGTTATCAAATTCAAAAGCACAAACACAATAAACTATAGACAAGTACATGTGTTTATCAGATCTTATGTGACATTTTCTTGTTCCAAATTATTATTGCTGTCAACTTTTACCCATTTATAGATCTTGTTTGTGCAGCTTCATAATGGTATTAACCATCATTGATTGTGTTAACATTTGGTCTGATATTCTAGTTAATATCCTTCATGCTATCACTCTTTTCATTAATATTTCAAAACGCTGGCAGTGAACACATCGAGGTGTTGTCGGATGATCTGGTATTGATTGTCTTGCACACACACTGACACACACACACAAACCCACAGAAACACACAATCACAACGATTAGAGGAAGAAATGAGGGTTTTGTGGCAGAGTTTACAATCAGGTGGTGTTCCTCATTACTTCTCAGCCTGGGATTTTGTGACAGTGAAGGATCCTTCACTTGCCACTCAAGTCTATCAACGCCAGCAGCAGGGCTCAGCCACACACCCATATATTTGGATTAAACAGTCACAGTCATTACAGCCAATGTTATTGACCTTTTAAGATACAACTTTAATAGCTTTTCTCTCCCCTCTCTGTCTGTCACGGTGTGAAGCACCAAAGGCTGCCGTGCTGATGAAGTCCCCCTCAGGGTTTGCCTGGAATTGGAATCAAATACTTTAGATCCCCTCTTCCTCGGTGGTAAAGCCTCTTGGCTTTGTGGCACAGAAAAGAAAAATTAAAGAAAAAGCACACATTGAGAATGAAGAGCAGGCGATCAGGATTACCAGACAGGACAGACATTTTCCAAGAGGGCAGCCACGCAGACAACCATCTGAGAACAGGACTAATGATGGAAGTTTAGGTGTTTTGGGATTTGGCAACAGTTCTCTCTGAGAGCAGGTGCAGTGCTGCTAATTATTCAAGACTGTGTTAATTTAAAAAAATCCTTATAAAAATATTTAGTTTCTTAAAATGTTGTTCCAGAATTGTTCTGAATATGAAGATTAAAAAGTAAAACTTATAGTTGCATTTTCCCTTGTATTGTTATTTGATAAAGACATTAGTAAATTAAATATAAGTATTTGAGTGTACTTTTTACATAATCAGGTACTGACTGATATTAAATGCATAAATTGGTGGTAATTACATATATGATTTTTATTTTTTCCAGAGAAAGATTATCTAGCACATTCCAAACTTCACATCTTATGGGCAACGGAACAAGATCTTGGATACCCACAATGGAGCTTCCTCCGCTGAGTGCTTTGGTTCAGCCTTGGATGGATGGATGGATGGATGGATGGTTGGATGGATGGATGGATTGATATATGGATGGTTGGATGGATGGTTGGTTGGATGGATGGATGGATGGAAGGATGGATGGATGGTTGGAAGGATGGATGGGTGGTTGGAAGGATGGATGGATGGTTGGAAGGATGGATGGG
>NW_013952417.1:702457-709917 GCF_001266775.1 Austrofundulus limnaeus | reverse complement strand
GATGGATGGATGGATGAATGGATGGATGGATGGGTGGATGGATGAATGGATCCATCCATCCATCCATTCATCCATCCATCATCCATCATCCATCCATCCATTCATCCATCCGGATGAATGGATGGATGGATGAATGGATTGATGGATGGATGGATGGATGAATGGATGGATGGATGGGTGGATGGATGAATGGATTGATGGATGGATGGATGGATCTGAATGCTGAAGATCAACTGTGGACCAGAAGGAAAGAGACTAAGGATGGGGATTCTGTTTCAGAAGCTAACCTGGACTAACTTAGAGGCCCTGATAACATTCAGGGTTGAATGGAAGCGAGAATGAGCTAACTGAAGGTCCGGGGTGGAAGAACATCATAGTTTGGCAGGAAACATCAACACATCAACACTTAGTGTGAACAAATTTCTCCCAGAATTTCCACATTATTATTGAAAAACACCTAAATGTTAATTAACCCAATTCAGCCTATTCTTTGTCCGCACATTTTACCTGACTGAACTGTCTTCTGAACAAAGTAATGATGATGAGTTTCTACAACACAGCTTGTTGAAGAAGTTTTCCTATAAACATTCAGAGTTTACCATTGTGCTGTCTTAGTTTTGATTCTGTGCAGAGTGCGGCAGTGAACTTAATCTTTCTGTTTGCCTCCAGGTGTGTTTGTGTGCAGGTAGGTGAGGTTAATATCCTGCTCTGTCTCTGCTCTTATTCATCATCTCAGATGTGTTTTAAGTGCTGCGGTATGTGATGGAGGAAGACTCTCATGTACTGACAGCAGCCATTTGTAAATCACAGCACTGTGCCAGGTCGCAGCATAATCCCCCCTCTCACTTTGTGTCAGGGGGGGAAGATAATGCGATGGAACTTTTTTGAACTCGTAACCTTTTATCTCTGCGGGTCTCTGCGCTCTCACACCTGTCCACATTGCTTTTATTGTTTTTGTGCTCGTCCCTGCCCTCAGCAGCCGCCGCAGCCGTGTCCTGTTATTCACTGTCTGCAGCCATCTGCCTTTTCCAATCTCACCATCAGGGAAGTCACAGCTCTTTGTACAAGTGCCTTCAGTAATTGAATTTGCTGCAGAAATAGCGGGCTGGAAAATTTCATTTTCGCTCTCTGAGGGTATGTGTGTGTCTCGATGTGTGTGTGTGTGTTGCACTCTGGGCCCATTCCCTCCTTCCTAGCTGATCAATTCTGTCCTCCATTTCCCAGTTTCTATGCTCTCTCCATTTTGGTGTGTGCACTAACAGACTCTTCTGTCCCTTCTCAATCCCAGCTCTGCTGTTGTGCTCAGCTGTTGCTATCCTCTTATCCACCTGTAACGCCACACAGCTGTGCTGAACAAACTGGGAACTGAGATGGAGCCAAAAATTTGCCACTTGAGCATTAAGCAAACTGGTTTGTGAATGTGCCTTTCTCTTCATCAGAAAGGTTTCAGATCATGATGGACAGTTTAACAGAAGCTCTGATCTCATTAATACGACAAAAAGCACTGTACAAATACTACAGAGAGATCACACTCAGCCTGCCCTGAGAAGACTCATCAGACAATTTTTTCTTAAAGGTGAACACAAAAAACGCAAAATGCACAATAATAATAGTAAGAAAAAAAAAACCAAGCACAATTTTTGGGACAAAATTAGCAAATAATAATCTGAAGGTGATGAACAAGGTGCTTTAAATATTTCTGCAATAAATCACATCTGCACAGAAACGTTTCTATTAGCTGAGTTTTATTTATTTATTTTATTATTGCTTGTTTTGCTTTTTGTCACATAACATAATTCATTTTCAGTCATTCATCTTACAATGAAACTGTCATGAATCTAAAACTAACCACTACTTAGCACAATTGCTTTCATCCAAAAAAAGTGTCCCACCTGTTGTAACATTTAAATGTCCAGTTAAACTGCTGCACACATTTTATAATAAGAATAATGACTAAGATAATGAAAATGATAAAAAAAATAAATAATAATAATAATAATAATAATAATAAATAAGAATAAGAATAAGAAGAATAAGAAGAATAATAACGAGAAAGAAGAAGAAGGATAAGAATAATTTTCATATTTATTTAGATAGGCTTTGCTTTTTAACTGCACTTCAGTGTTTCTCATCTCTACTGTTTTGAGGAGTGTAAACTTTTTTATTTTACTGTACAAAATTGTGCAATCATGACAGCGAAATAAGCTTTGACAGGAAAAACATTGTTTGATTTGTAAAACCCCTTTAATTATTTTCAGAAATTAAAATAAATAAATATGGTAAAACAATTATGACATATGCCTTTATTTGTACTGTAACAGAGGACTTTCAAATATTATTTAAAAGTACAGAAAACATTACCAAAACACTTTAGCATAGTTAAAAACTGTTGTAATCAGTGGGGGAAAAACACTTTAAAGCTGGGGAAAAATTCTCTGTAAATGTGCATAAAATGTTTTTCACATTGACAATAACTCTCCTGGAAATAATTATGAAAACAATATTGCCTCTATTGTTTGTTATTGTCCACATGAAGCTCTTTTTTGTATAATTAATTATATTTATTTTTTAGTTTATTTGTATTATACACATATGTAAAAAAATAGAAACAAAATTATGTATGCACATATACATTGTTTTTGTTTCTAGTCTTTTTTTGTGTAAAACAGTTTAATTTTAGAAAATGATTAACCTGTTCACATGTAAATAAACTGAAGTTGCAGGTGGCTGTGCAGCAGGGGGCGCTGCAGTGAGGAGTTAATATTTGAAAATTGGTACCAGATTTTTTTTAAAATTGGTACCAGATACTACCCATTTGTTTCCCGTCCAAACCACTGATCACTCCTGGTCTAAAAGCCCAACAGCAAACACAGACGGGGGTGGGGGGACCTCCAGGGTTTGTCACGGTGGCAATTTTCTCCTAAATACCTTCCACAAATAATGGTTTTCAGAATGAGCATTAACAGGGTTGATTACACGAAATGGCCTTTTTAATTTACAGCGGGCTCTTATTGATCACAGAAGTGCAGATTAAAGCGTTCAATGAAGCCGGTGATGAGGTATTAACCAGCTGGAAGCCCCTGAGGGCCTGAGGGGATCGGGGGAAGGCTGGCCGGGGCTCTGCCTGTGTACAGTTATTCCCCTGTAATGAAGTGCCTCTATGCAGCGGCATGGAGCCCCAGCAGGAAAAATAGATTGAAGATGATGAGCTCTTCAAAGTCATTTCTTGCTCTCTCATTCCACCTCATGCCCGGCGCCTCCTGCCCCACCGTCCCCGGCTCCTGAAAATGCCTCGGATTTACTTAGCTGGCCGGACCGATGCAATTTTTATGACCTTATTGCTTTTTTACCATGGTAATAGTTTTGAATCAATTTATCAATCTGCAGGAGCCATCAGGCATGTTGCCCTCAAAGATCAAGTCCAGGTCATTCCATCATTGCACTCCAGAGCACTGAGATGGAAAGATACCTCCCTCCTACCCTCCCCGCCCCTACCAACACGCAGCCCATCACTGCCAGCGGCCATATGAGAATGCTCCTCAAACAGCTTAGCAAACATGCTCTCACCAGTTTAACCCGTCATCCAGAGCCCCCCATCATAGTGCTGCCTTTAAAAGCAGACTGCAGGGATTTCTTATTATTTATCAGCAAGGGACATCGCCACAAACAGAGCCTCTCCACTTTCACAAGCATGTGTGTGTGTGTGTGTGTGTGTGTGTGTGTGTGTGTGTGTGTGTGTGTGTGTGTGTGTGTGTGCCACAAGAGCAGCTCCTTAAATTCTGCTCTGGCATGATTGTGCTTCCCTAATCAAATGCTGCTGGTTTAAATAAATTCCCATAAATCTCAAGGAAGCCTTGTCCCAGTTGGTTTCCTATTTTCTGGATTGATTTAGCTCATTTTCAAATCAATAACAGATTGAAGAGGACAATTTATTCTTGGGATTAATATGTTTGAATGAGCGTTACGGCTCTAGTGTCCTTTGTTCGGCTTCAGCAAATGTCAATTAATGTTCCATATCCTTGGTGAGATCAGGCCTGAGAGCTTTCATTCAATTAGGCTGAATTATCTGAGGCTCTGTCTACTGTAACCCACATAATGCTACATCAGTAACGTGATAATAGCAGCAGTGCTCTAATTCACATTGCTGCACAGTTGTGAAAGTCTCCAGACACCAATATGTCACACCGCATTTTAAAATCCTAATTTTATTGCTTGAATATAAATATTCTATGTCTGTGGGAGAAGACGGATTACATTTATCTTTTAAATGTTGGAACTATTTTTACCCAAATGGTAAGGTCTCGTTGTCCCACGTGAAGGACACAGTGATTGGAGGTAGTTCATTATTTACCTAAATTAATTAGGCGTCTTCCTTGAAAAACACAAATGACAAAAAAAAAAGTTTGCACACTGACCTTTGTAAAATGCATCTTTTTAGTCAAGCAAGTTTAGAATCAAGACCAGTTTTATCCAGAACACTGATGGGACTATAATACTATTAATAGAAATTAATATATACTGGACTATTAATATTAACAATAATGAATAGGGTCAAGGGTCAAGATCAGAAAGAGCAGGTCCAGAATGAGAACTTGCAGGTATCGGGCCAAAGCTAACAAGTTTCAAGACCACATAGGTCAGAATAAAGGCCACCAACTTTAACCTTCACCTAGCCTGGTAAAAACCAGACCCTTGTCCTTCACTGTGCTTAGAGAAGCAATTCTTGCTGGCGGCATGTCCTCTGCTGTAGTTTAAAATGATTGGATCGGTTTGCCGCGACGTATGCGTGCCAGCTCCACTGTGAAGGAGGCTAAGCTAAGAAGCTAACTGGAAATTGCGTGTGCTGTAAACAACCCTACTGAGAGGAGAAAAGTACAGAGCTGAACAAGACGAATGTAAATGAGAGCTGCTGCTTTGTCAGACAAAGTTAATTTAATTTGGAAGCCTTACCAACACAGACTGGCTTCATTCACTTCCTCCACTGCCGTATGCTAAAATAACTAGCAGACACTGCACAGAAAATTGACATTCTGTTCTCTGATTGGCCCGAATGAAATGCTCCCGAATAAATCCTTGTCTATGGGAGAAATCCCAGACGGAGCAGTGATGGGAAAATAGAATTGAGTGGAACTGCATAGGAAGGCAAGCACCAGGCTAGCTTTCACCAGAACCAAGAAAGACTTGAATAGACCAGTTCACCAACTTTTAAACTGAATTTAATTCAAGGTCAAGATTGAATATATTTCAGACAATGAAAAGACGAGTCATGTCATCAAGACCAAAGAACAAACTAGCATGTCTAGAATTTAAATGATAACTAGAAGCACTCGGAGAGTGCAAACCTCTGCCAAGACCAATTTCCCCCATCCTGTAATGTGCAAAATCAGAGATGGAAACACATTTGCCGAATAAGTTGTGACGTAGCGAACATTTAAGCAGGCAGTATGCACGGAATTTCTTCCCGTTGGAGTCCAATGTGAAAAAAAAGTCAGACTCATTGTGAACACTGAAAGCTCTTACTATTTTTTTTACAGAAGCCCTGTGAAAGCATCACAGCTTTGCCGATCTTAGAGGATTAAAAGAAAAAAAATTCCTGTATCCACATCGTGATCTGGAACATCATCAAAATGTCATGACAATCTGTCCACAAGTTTTTGAGTAATGTTGTCCACAGACAGAACGACAGACAGACAGACATGCACAACCGAAAACATTACCTACTTGGCGGAGGTAATAATAATAAAAATGTGTGTTCAGTTTTTGAGTTCTAGCCAAGAAGCTCTGTCTTAAGAACAGATTGGATGGCAAAGGTTAGTCGTAGATCAACATGGGCAAAACCAAGACTAGTTTATCCAAAAATAGGCAAGTTCTGAGTCAGAACAGCAGGTTAAGTCCAAATCAACATGTCTTGAATCAAGACCCAGAAAATTAGCAGGTTCTAGATGAAAATAAGCAAGCACAACTTAAGATCGTCCATCTACCCTGTTGATTTTGTCCAGAGTTTCAGGGAGCTAGTGCCAGTGGACAAGAGGTGGGATACACCCTGGACAGGTTGTCTGTCAACACAAGAAACATGGAGAAAACCAACATGTTTAACTTATTTCCTGCTGCAACACATGATGAATGATTGGGTGTTCAACAGGCTTTTGCAGAACTTGAAAAGACAAATCTGTCACATAATCAGGTGTGTTGGAGCAGGGAAACAAGTAAAACATACAGAACAGCAGGTCTCCAGAACCAGGGTTTTCTAACCCTGGTTTAACCACAGGCAAATTTTTGGACACCTGCTGCTTGTGACTGGACCCTGCTGAGTCTTCAGCTCAGTGTTCCATCAACTGATGCTTCCTGCAGAACACTTCATCCGTAGGCCGTTTTTAGTTTGCAATCTTACCTTAAAGAGTTATATATGTATGGGTATGTGTATATTTTAAATATGCCTTCTATGTGTTTGTCCATTTGTTTTTCAGGTGAGTGGATAGATGTTGGGTGTGTGGTCCTGTGTTTTGTTGGTGTATATTTAATATAATCCTAATCGCTATTTCAGTCTTTCTATCTTTCTAATTATTTCTCTATCTGTTTTGCTCTCTCTCTCTATTTTCTCTTCACAAAAAAAATAAAAATAAAAATAAAAATAAAAAATGAAAAATAAATAAAATAAAACATAATGGTGTGGAGGGGATGGCTATAAGGGGAGAAGGGAGGCCATCCATAAAAATATATATATATTACCTTAAAGAGGATCACTAGTGAGATATGTGAGACTGGGATGAAAACAGATGTGTCCTCTGTCTGAGCACAAAGTAGGACACATGGTTTTCACAAGAAGCAAAAAATAGTTTTTGTTGATCAAGCATTCAGCTTCTAGCTCTGTATTCAAGTGTGACTCTTTGATTACACAACTTCAACAACTACTGGATGAATTGCTGTGAGATTGGGAACAAAAAACAAACATAAATTTACAGATTTGGATAATGGGCAAAAGACAAAATCTGTGTAAAACGTTAAAAAAATGTCACTACTCTATAAAGAATGATTAACAAAATAAAAAGTTTCATATTTGTGTTCATATTTGCAGCCACAATTTAAACAACTTTTTGCCTTACTTTTTGATGTCAAAAACAAACAAACTAGCAAAAATAAATGATATGAATTTTTGTTCCTCTCTAATAATGCACAGAATGCAATTTAGCAGAGAGAGGCAAAAATGGGCCAAGAATGATTTTTAAATCAGCTGTGTGCAGTTAAATAATTGCAATGGTTTTGCAATTCATACTCTTCGTGTCATTTAAATAAAAATAAAATAAAAAAATACATGTTAGACATTTAAAATACAAAGGACTTTTGTAAGCATAACAGCTTAGACCTTATTGAAATAATAGGAAGATAACGTGGGACGTGTAAAAGCACTTGGTTTTTTACATTTAAACTGATCTTCTGTTAAGTCCAGATAGTGTTCATTA
>NW_013952417.1:698764-702447 GCF_001266775.1 Austrofundulus limnaeus | reverse complement strand
GTAGTAGTAGTAGTAGTAGTAGTAGTAGTAGTAGTAGTAGTAGTAGCCCTGTGATGGACTTGTGACCTGTCCAGGGTGTACCCCGCCCCTCGCACTGTGACTGCTGGATATGGGCACCAGCGACCCACGTGACCCTGAAAAAAAGGAAGAAGCGTGTACAGAAAATGGATGGATGGATGGATAGTAGTAGTAGTAGTATCAGTAGTAGTAGTAGTAGTAGTAGTAGTAGTAGTAGTAGTATTACCATTATTGTTGTAGAGCTTTGTAAGCTAAAATTATCTGGTTGGCTTTTAATTGAATGCCACAAAAGTAAATAGAAAACAATGAAAGGAAAAGATCTTCGGGACGACAAAAGGCAATCAGAAGTCAGTGTTCAGAGTCCTCCAGCTGCCCTGACCTACAACATTCCCAGAAAGAGGCTCAGTTTTCTGGCCAATAACAAACTAATCCTTCCTCCATCTTCATGCAGCTGGAGGTCAGCCTTAAAAAAAGCATTAGGCAAACAGCTAATGGAATTAAGGCTTTAATAATACAGGGATATAGTGAGACAATTCTATTAACAAGATATAAATCATGTTGAGTGTGAGGTAAGTGTTTTTTAATTGATTGATGGAAACAACGATCTATAGGTTTTCTGGAGACTAACAGCCATTTACCGTCTCCTGCAGAGTAAAAGAGGCAAAAAGGGAGAGATAAGAAAATTACGCTGGGCTAAAGAATAAATTATTCAGAAAAGATAATCATTTTGTGCTGACATTACTAATGTGAAGAAGCATTTAATCTCCCTCCTGTGGGATTGGGGGGGGGGGGGGGCAGACCTGAGTGAAGTTTTTTATAAAGATTAAAACTGCAGCCAGTACGCCACGCTCTCATTACCCACACTGCTGTCCTCTAATCAAGGAGACGAGAGGCCGTGCAGACAGTTCACAGAGAGTTTACCCACAAACGCATCACAACGCACCAACGTTCCTTATGCACCTTCACTGTGCGTGCAACAACACATGGAGGAATTTATTTTTGATAGTCTGATAAATGATCAGCAGCTAATGTTTCTACAGATTGGTTGGGTTATTACCAGAGCAGCATTTGGTTTTGTTTTATTTACTTGTTAATTGATAAGTTCAACAGTTGAGTTGGTCTTATTCTGTCACCTTTGTACCAAACTCTATTAACTCAGCCATGTATCCAGCTTGACAGGTGCTGTTTATCCCTACCAACACAATCTAGTCAAAAGGGAGTTCTATGGTAAGATAAATGTTATGTTTGAAACATCAGAAATGTAAATTGTAAACCAAATTTCAATCTATTTGCTTTCTCCACAAAATAGTGAAACATAACTTTATCTTATCAAACATTTGATCCAAAAATATAATAATTAACATGTTCAAAATGCTTCCTTTCAAATAAGTTGCAAGACTGGACCTTTGTGGACAGGAACAAAAGGATTAAAATTAAAGTAAACCTGTCTGGATTAGGATTTTATATACATTTTATTTTGTATTCTCAACTTTATCCATCCGTTTTCTTTACCTATTAATCTAAGAAGGGTCACAGTGGTGAAGTGGCCTATTTTCAGCAGTCATTGTGCAAGAAGCTGGGTACACCTCAGACAAATCACAGGTTTAACACAAAGACACAAATGAAAACAGACAAACATTCATGCTTTCACTCACGTAGAACACAGCTGTGTATAATAATGTCATAGAAACAACCTAGCACAGATAGTTGCAGTAGCTGCACGGATCATAGTGAGGATAAAGTGTCTTAGGAGTGCTGAAGATAGTAGAGAAAAATCTATTTGGCGAATGGCGTATTTTATTCGCACTCAGAAGTGGGAGTTTTCAAATTTCAAGTCAGAAAGATCTACTGGAATGCCCCCCAGAAGTTGGAATTTCTGTTCAAAGGACTGGAGATTCCTTTCAGCATTGACCTCAAAATTCAACTTCAAAAAAATAAATAAATAAAATAAACTGTGGTCAGTTTGACCTGCAGCATAATAGGAAGATTAAACTCCTCCATGAATCTATTCCTTGTTGGAACATCATGTACTATAACGTTTAGTGACAAACATCTGCAGATAAATTATTGCCTGAAAAAAACAAGATAAGTGATAAAGCAACAACAGCGACACTCTGAGCAGGCAGAGAGACAAATTATGAGCGTTACAAACAGGAAGTTAACAGGAGCGTGCTGCGATGGAGCTGGTGTTATCTCCTCCCTTGTGTTTATTACAGTCGGCCTCTTGTTGTGTGCCACACTGTGCTGACAGTGACTGACAGCTCCTATTAAGCACCCTTTCTGCCTGGCAGCTGGCAGAAGCAGATACATTAAATACAACGGTTATTACTTTTTATTGGCTGGGCTGTAAAATATGGCCACTAAATAGTTGTTGCCATCAGATCCAGTCTGACACAAGATTTTAATTTGAGAGACGGCTCTATAACATGGCTGCTATTGACACCAGGCTTTGTGCGGGGACAGTAATGATGGTGTACATGTGTGCGTATCGATGCTCTGTCTCCTGTGGGCTTTGTGTGCCTGTTATATACGACAGGATGTTATCAGACCTGCCTCCCCCTAGCCGTATTCAGAGAGCATGTCTGCTTATCACATGTCTCGGTGTGCCCCCAACAGCTCTCGGGAGGATTCTACAGCGTTTAAAAAAAGATACACGACCTCCCGTTTTTACAAAATGACACGATTTCCTGACATCTTAATGAAAGGTCCATGGCATGCTTTGGTGAAAATACAAGATAGAGTGACATAACTCTTTTATCCAGCTTTTCTTTGGAGCTATTTTTTCTTCAGCTGACTTTAGGGAGCATTTTGTAGGAAAAATCTTAACTCCTTTATCTTGTCCGTAAAGGAGCATTTTTGGAGTTGGTTATGTTTACAGAAGTTACCTTTATGTTCAGTTTGCTCATAGATAGTCCATCTGGTTTTGAGCATTCAATGTAGACTTTTAAAAACATAGGCATTATACAGTATAATACATAAAACAGTAAGTGGGTAATGAAGATCGAACAGGTGAGTGTTGGCAGGTACAAGGAAAGTTTGTTCTGGGATCTTCAGAGACACAAACACAGGTTAGATTACTCAGGTAAGAGAACTTAGTCTGAGCAGCCATTGCCATAGAGTGATGATGCTCCAATGAAGACCAGAATACAGTGAGCCTTTTAAAGCCCAGAAACCAATCAGTGTGAAACAGGACCAGGAAATCAGCACCAGGATGTAAACAAGGAACACATCATTACAGAAATGGTAATAATACTAATTACTACAGAAATGGAAAAAGTTACACTGGTAAAGGGCTACATCCACAGCATAAACTGAAACAGGTCTGAGCTCCAAACCCTGTGGAACACCAGAACTAATTTTGATAGATGTAGATGATACATGATGAACATGAGCACACTGGAATTTACTGAATACATTTTTCATCAATAGGGTAATAAAAGCTGCCATAAAAGTAAGTGGATGTTTACCTCTGGACACCAGTGAAACAAACTACAGTTCTTAGAAACACAGTTGTTTCCTTTGTTATACTTAACTGAGAATAGTATTTTCCAGTATTTGATAGACATCGGGGCAGGGGGCAATAATGAATTGTCCAGGCACATAGTTCAATTCCATACCTCAATAAAGTAACCTTGTTACCTTTTTATAAAAATGCTGTATATATA
>NW_013952417.1:692312-694714 GCF_001266775.1 Austrofundulus limnaeus | reverse complement strand
GTGTATATATATATATATATATATAAATTTCACTTTGCATCAAAGCCTATCTAAATGCCTTTAAATTGGCCAAATGTTTTTTTAAGAACCACCTACCATTTCCAACACTCCCACTTCAGCACATCTTCACAACAGCTCTTCGGGGGAGGGGTGCTCTGTAAGCATGCTGCAGACTGACCTCCAGGGAGGTACAAATAGTTGGTGCTTTGTACCAGCAAGTGTTTAGACCGCTTCACATGGCTGCCACAGGAGATTTAAGAATTTCTCAAACATTTGTGAATGAGTCATAGCAACACTGAGTATGTTTTTGATGAGAGAATTACGTTATAACAGGATATTAAGCTCAGAAATGTTGGTTTTGCATAATACAAAGCCTTTAAGTTTCTCCTCAATTTCATTTGCATAATACTATGTTTTTTGACTCATCAGCATCATTTCAGATGCACACTTATTTTATACCTTGTGATTCCCGGTCATAGTAATCAATTTAATTTAAACAGAAAGAGAAACGACAAGTCTATATTGAGTTTTAGAGTTCGTATCTAGAACTTACTTCCTTGTTTAATATGACATCATGTCCAGAGTGTAACCAGATTTTCCATAAACATTGTAAGAACGTGTGATCAGAGGACAATTTTTCCTGGCTCTCCGAAGCAAGAGGAAATGGACCAGATCTGAGTTATGTGGGGTAAACTTTGCATGTCTGTAAATAAATATTCAAGTCTGAGAATTAAACTGCTCTCCTGCACATGATCTGGTTTCTCATTTGAATACGATCTTTCACATATTTCTACTTTTCTATGTATTTCAACTATTTCCTTACAACTACATTTTATATTAAATATTTTGTGAGCAGCTTTAAATTCTCAGAATTTTGCTATTCTTTACAATAAAAAATGTGTGGTAAAGACAACTTACAGCTGATCTTGTTTCATCCATCCCCTGAGTCCCAAAACAGCCCTAACCTAACATTCATCTAACCATGATGTATTGGAAACAGGACTATCCAATAATGCCACAGACACATCTGTGTCTTCACGGTGATGGTGGAACATCTGCATGTTGGCCGGTGGCGAGGGCCCGTGTCACGTCCCCTGCTCTGTGTGCTGCATATTAAAAGCTTTATGGAAGCAATTAAATGTGTGCCTAATGGCCGGGAGTTGGCAGAATGATTGTACAATTGAATTAACAGTTATGATGGCACACATTACAAGATGAAGTAAATGCAATTACCTCAGGTGCCCCACTCCCTTCCTCCCGCCAACTTTAGCAGCATGATGTGACTTAATTAGCTCTTGTCACACACTTTCCTGCTGATCTAATTCTGTGACGGTTCAGAGTGGATCTGAAGCTGAATTGGCCTCTTTTATCTGTCTTCATATTGATGCTCAGGGAACCATCTTACACTGAGATGCATTGGAGCTGACTCATTCCCATCGTACTAATAATATCTGCACAAAGACTTCGGTGCTGCAGATTATTTCAGCAGGACACACAACGGGTCATGATGGATGTTGTGAAGTTTGTAAAAAATATAGTTTGTGACAAAAGGACAAAGAGAATTTGCTAGATTTATTCAATTCAAAAAAAGTACCAGGCAGTTTGTGACTGTCAAACGTCTGGTGAAACAGTCTCACTTGGTTTGTTGATTAATTTTCTTTGTACGTATTTTTGCTGCTGAAAAAAATATGTAATGGTCTATGTTGCTGCAGACAAACAGACTTTCAACTGAAAATGAAAGAATCCATCATTTGGGCTGAAATCCTTTGTTTTGCCTCTCAGCTTTTCTGGTTTTAGACAAAATATTGTTTTAACTCAGTATGATTTTCACAGGGTTCACTTGCAGCAGATGGCTGACTCCTGTGGACAGGTGCAGGAGAAGCCATAGCATGACCAGTCTCATATAAAGTACCTCAAAATTGAGTGAACGTAAAAGTTTCTCATCATAAGGTTACTTTGGTAAAAAATATCCTTTAAAAATATTAATTCAGTGAACGTCTGATATAAAATGTACTTAAGCATTAATGGTAAAATGATTAGGTAAAAAAAAAGGATTTCCAAAATAACATTTATTGGGAGGTGACCTCCCTAAAAAATATTTTTCTAAGGAAAATAATGACTATGTTGTATTAAAATGTTAATATTGAAACATTTGGGATGTAATAGTTTAACTGTTTCAGCTACATATATATAGATATTTGTAAGGATGTAGGAGTTGAAGTGAAAATTTAACTTAAAAACTACATACCGCATAGTGGTAACATAATGACCCCCACACGCAGAAATGCACCAGAACTCGGAAGTCTTTATTCCTAATAAATGTCATGCTACTAGGTGCATCCCAAAATTGTAGTGGCTTGGGTGGGGGTCTTTTTTTTGTGTGTGTGTGTGTTGGGGCGGGC
>NW_013952417.1:685913-692232 GCF_001266775.1 Austrofundulus limnaeus | reverse complement strand
GGGTAAATGAAAAGGGATGGTTTAAAAGCAGTTTTTATGTAAAACACCCCTTTTCCAGATAAATTGGGGGTGGGGGGGGGGGCACTGATTGGTGGGCCTGATGGATAGAGCTTCATCAGAGCTAAACAACAAAAGAAATCTGAAGCTCCTACGTTGAACAGTTTCTGAGTTATAAGCATTTTTCCATGTCCACACACCCCCTCTTTGGATGGAGCCCCCTCCTCAAATATGGGGTCTATTGTAAAACCGTTGACTGGTGCAGTGTAGGTTAAACTCATCTACAGCCCTGCCAAATTTCATGTTGATTGGTGCAGCCATTTTTGTGCTACAGTTGACCAAAACACTGAAAAAAAAGTACAAAAACAATATGAGTCCTGCTTCGCGTGCGGGGGTCTTAATAATGACTCCAGTGATGTATAAATAACCAAAATACATACTTAAGTAAAGTGACAAAGTCCTTGTTCTGAACTGACCATGACTGATTTGGAGGAATAACTGCACTGATTATGATTAATTGCATTTAATGTAAAAGCATATAGACATTAAACTATAAAGTTTCTATCTTTAGTTTTAAATCATGAACACAATAACCCGTTGGCATGATCTGCTGGGGAAAAAACAAAATTATAATCAGTTTTATCTGCACTGACATGTTACCTCTTGCTACTGTTTACAGTGTAAAGGTCTATAATAAACTGTTCGCTTTATAACATTTTGGTGCATCATCAGAGTCAAACTATGTTGATTCTGTGAAAAGCCTGAGACTGTACTGCATTGTGAGGCCTCAGACTGAGGTTACATGAATCACACTCGCGCCTGTCTCCTCAGAGCCTTGATGCTCTTCCTACCTCTCTGAGACAATTGATCAACGCCGGGCTCTTAGCGATGGTTGTTTGCCAGCGACAAAAGCTCAGTCTGTGTGAATGTGGTGTCCTTGCAGATTTAGTGGTCACTTTTCTCAACTTTGCCCATTAACCTGAGTGCGGCAGGCAGTTTGCCCTCCTCCCTCTGAGCTCCGTGGGAGCATTTATTACCCCGGGACACCCTAATGGATCCCAGTTAAGGTGTGTTAACAATTTTTCTATTGATTAATTGAAAGAGAATCATAGCCAGACTAACTTAGCCCAGAAGATTTAGTGGCTTTTAAGGTAGTAGCGATGAATATAATGCTTTAGAAAGAGCTTCTGTACATTATATAAATGACACCTGCTACATTAAGCTACATTAAGGTTTAATATGTCTTCATTACTGGCACTCTGCCCAACCCCTTCAAGGTTGAAATAGAGATCCACCTTTCATTATAGCAGCCATCATTGCTCTATGGAGAGATATCAAATAATAATGGAACTGTTGAAGCAGTTCTGCCTCAGTTGTTAATGTTAATCGATGTATTAAATATTAAAGATTTCCATAACAGGACTTTGAACTGCTGCCACGCTTCTCCCATCAGGACCACTCGAACTGCTGCAGTGGCTAAACACTCATCTGAGCTGTAATTAGACAAAGTAGAGGATGATGACGCCCTCGTTACCTTTAACCTGCTGATGCTGGCAGTGCTGCTGAGGGAGGCGAAGCTCAAAGGCGTGTATAAAACCGGTTATCAGTGACTGTAGAAGTGCGCACACTTTCTACTGTTACAGAAGTAGACATACTTTAAACAACTTGCTGAAGGGAGAAGCTATCCATCCATCATCTACACCTGCTTCTTGCTTTGAGAGTCATGGGGTTCACTGGTGCCCAGCAGTCACTGTGTGAGGAGCGGGGCACACCCTGGACAGGTTACAAGTCCATCATAGGGACACAGAGACAAACGAGACAAACAACCATTCACTCTCTCACTCAGATCAATTGTGACCCATCATATCGAAATGAGGATTAAGTCAAATTTGATCAAAATGACCTAACTATATTTTCAGATTCTTGGCTTTAGAAGCTACATTTTGATACCTGGATCATTCTGATAGCTCAAGTAAATCCATACATATGACTTAATTTGTCTTGTTGGTTATAATAATACATAAATATTTGGTCTGAATCCTAATTTTATGTCATTTTAATGAGGAAATTTTGATGTCCTTAGAAAGAGGAAACTTCAAATTATATTTGAATATTGAGATTTCCCACCTAAAATAAAAATAAAACATTGCTAGCTCACAGGGAAAATCTCAAAATTTTAAGGTGTTTTGCCTCAAAATCATTTTTTTGCTACTGCTCAGAAAAGTGCTTCAGAATTTTGTTTTATGATTTTATTTCAGACAATTCATTCAAATGATACATTGGTAAGGCATTTATTCATTATATTTAGACAAAATGCAATTTTTGTTAACATTTTAGTCAAAACACTATATTTGCCTTTTTCTCCATTTATCACTTTTGGACTTAATCCTTGTTTCGATGTGATGGGTCACCATTTAAAATTTAGAGTTATCATTTAGGCTAACAGTCATGTTTTTGGTCTGTGTGCACTTATCTCCAGAGATCATTTGGTGAATCCTTGAACAGGTCACCAGTTCACCACAGAATTCAGCCTTACAGACAAGTAGCTTGGCAGCACATCAGCTTAGTGGTGACACTATTATTGCACATCAAGAAGGTCCTGGATTTGAACCCTGGTTTGGGTCTGTTGGCCTTGTGTTTTTGCCTGGGTTTCCTCACATAGTGTGAAAAGCATGAATGTTTAGGCTGCCTCCAGGATGCTCTTTAAAAAAACGATCTCTGACCTCAATGGGATTTCCCTGGTAAAATAAATAAAAGCAAAAATGTACTTTTTTTAATGAAGCACATTTTAAGCAGTTCGAACTGAGTATATTAATCAAAAATGAGTTTCATGTAGTTCTCATTGTTCTACTAGCTGTGTCTGAATTCAGGGCCTGCATCCTCCTGAGTGCACATTTGTAGGCTGCTTACATCACTGCTCCTCGCTGAGCGCTGACCTGATTCGTAGGCTCCGTCTCATGCGGCCTGCAAAATCCGAACACGAAGGCTGGATTTGACCATCCTTTCCCTGCCAAACTAAACAAAAAAACAGTTTTTTATTTATTTTTTTATCAAGTTGGCTGAGTTTGGAAATTTATCATAATAGTTTAGCAAATTAGCTGATGAAGTTCATGCTGCACTGAAATGTTGGATTAAATGCAATTACAAGTACTGATACTGGAGCTAGATCCAAATTATTGGTGTATTTTACTTATTTATGTGTAACAATTTTAATTGGGAAATTATTCCTCCAGGGAAAAGATGTGTGAAAAGGTGTCTCAACGCATTTTAAACCTGAAGGCACGTCATATAAAACGTTTCACTATGGTAACAGGGCAGCTCATGATCACACAAACAGACCGTCTCATTTCACAGTAGTGAAGTAGTTTTATAGCAGTAGTAGTTTTATACAGCCTACGCAGAGTGTGTTGGCTGGGGCCTACATGGGCTACAGTCTAGTAGGCTGCACCCCTCTGATTTAGGACACAGACATTTTTTTAACTTATTTTTAGCTGGGTCCCAGTTGCAACAGGCCTAGGAAGTGAACTTAGTGGACTTGACCTTCAGCAACAACTAAGACCCCCAATGAAAACCCCAATGTGTTTCCCACAGACCAGACAGGATATACAATCCCTTTTGTGATCTCTTGGTTTTGCCCCAAGTCTACTTCCCATAAGACGTGTCCAAAAACCTTCCAGAGGCAATGCTGTTCAGATGCCTGAACTAACTCAGCTGACTCCAGCAGAGAAGCATGGGCACCAGTGACCCCGAAAGAAAAAGTGGGTGATGATAATGGATGGATGGATGTTTCAATTTAATTTCACAAATTTGGAGTTTGCATCCTGGGTCCTCTCGTCTTTAATCTCTTTGACAATCATTTCCACTTGTGAATAAAAGTCTCAGGAATTCCACAGTTTGAAGCAATGATTCAGCCCCAGTCTGGAGGGAGCCTTTCACTTTTTCACCGATTTTGTAAAATTTTGTAAAATGTTTTGATGAAGCATCTTAGTTCCCTGACTTTGAATACGCAGCTCTACCTGTAGTGCTGAACTTCAGTAAAAAAATAAAAATAAAAATAAAAAAATAAACAGAAAAAAAGCACGTTTCTGTAATCAAGTAAAAGGGAATAAAATATTTACAGCCAAACTTAAATGCAATTTATTTATGGTAAAAGGCAAAGCAATGAAAACAAAAACTGCAGACAACTTTCTCATTTAGGCCACTTAATCATTTTGTATTCACTCTAGTTGTGCTCAACCTGGAAATGGGCTGACATTGCTGACTGATTTCCAACTAACTAGCTTGTGTTGTATATTTTTAACCAAAGCTCAGTGGGTATTTTCATTTACAATAGTAGTGAAAGGAGAAAACCATCGTTTATGATACAATTTTGTACAAGCAAACAATTTTTAGGGTGAATTACAAAAATGTGCACTAACCTCATCTCAAGATGAGCAGCAATCTGGATGAAAGAGATGCTCAAGCTGCCGCACACGACGCAGCAAAAATAAACGCCCCTGAGCGAACTAACGTCACACTGGCGAGCAGAGGCAGCGAGCTCTGTGCCCGGTGTGTGGAGAGAAAACAGCTTCCTCCACAGGACACCCCCACCACCCACACATTAAACCCCAAACCTCTGTTTATTTTTCCTTCTGAGCACCCAAAGCTTTCCTCATGTTTGCTTTGCAAACCTTTTGATGACAGTGATAGCCACTGCTGTCCAAAATCAGCACACAATTGTATCAAAATTACTTATCATAGCTGGATTAGTCTTATTCAAGAAGCCAATAAGTCATCATTTCAGGTCATCGTTTTACGTTTTAATTGAGCCCCTACAAATATTTTATGTATTTAGGTAGACATCTATTAACCTTTTCAGCATCATCCAAATAAAATTACAAATAGAATTGAATAGGGTTCAATTTGTGAAGGTTCGTGTTAAAAGAAGAGGAAGCGACACAGTTCCACCTCAGAGTGACAACTTTTGAGACAAAAACACGACACACAATTCTGTGATATTGTGGGAGAATGTAGGGTCGAAATGCTGAACCTTTTTTTAATTAGAAAAACGAATAGTGGGCAAATTTGGTTTTAATTTTATTATTTTTTTCTACTGTAAAATTATTTCTAACTTTGATTAGAAAGGTAATAATTATAGCAAAGAGTATATATATAAATCATTAATAAAGCCCAGTACTTACTAAAAGCATATGTGTTGCCAGAATACAGCTAGTATGTACCTGGTAAATACCAAGTATGTATCAGGTACTGTATCAATTGAATCAATTAATGTATCAACAGTTATAATGCTAAAAGTGACACTAGTGATGGCTCAATGGTTAGCACTGAAGCTTAGACCTGGGGTCTTTCTGTGTGGAGTTTGCACGTTCTCCTCATGCTTGCATGGGTTTTCTTTGGTTACTCCAATTTACCCCACAAACATATACAAAAGGTTGCCTTCAGACCCAGGATGCCCTTGCAAAAGCGATCTGTGATCTCAATGGGATTTGCCTGGTTAAATAATGGTAAATAAATAATGATTTAAAAAATAATTTGCTACCATCAAAGTTTCTATGCTTGCTTCCTTGCCAATCAAATTACATTTTTGGTCTAGTCTGTTTATAACATGTTGCCAACATGCGTTACAACATGTTCAAGTACCTAAGGTCAGAGGATACCATCTGCAATTGGATCAGCCACTGCAAGCGTCGTTGTCCAGTGAGGAAAACCATGGCTTTTCTCGGAGTTGAGGAGAAGTTGACAGCATATATCTGGAACAGCTCCTCTGTCCTGTTGGAAATGGCTCTGGACTGTGAAAACTGATCTGGGGAGACAGTTGAATTTCCTCAAAAAATCACCAAAAGCCCTGAAATTGTACTTATCTCAGAAGCTGAGTAGCAAGTTGTTTTCTTGGAGCTCACTTTGCCATGGGAGGACCTAACACATATGGCCAATGAGAGAAAGAGAACAAAGTACTTTGAGCCACTGGAGGAGAGCAAGATGTGAACCCATCGAGGTGGGATGTAGAGGGTTTGTGGGCAAGTCTCTCTGCAGAGCCCAGGGGACAGTCAACACAGAGCAATGAAGTTAGTCACAGATGCAGTAGAAGTGGAGTTGAGATGGTTGTGGATCAGGAGAGGAGAGGAATGGGTAGGGTAGCACTATCTGGATATAAACTGGGGTGTGATAAACCCCAGTTGGGTTACCTGGGTGAGGGTGGTCTGAATGTTGAAAGGCCTGAAACCCCCCCATGACCCCAGGTTACATCACTGATGATATGTCCAGGTCACAGATGTGTTAAGAAAGATACGTTGTTTTTGTATTTAGGATTGTTGTTTTATAT
>NW_013952417.1:680588-685305 GCF_001266775.1 Austrofundulus limnaeus | reverse complement strand
GTGTATATATGGCTAAAACTAAAAAATTATATGTGGCTAAAACAGATCCCAGGAACAACATCAGACATCTCAGTCCAGAAATGTGCAGTTCTAGGCACAGCTAAGATACTGCGCAGAACCCTCAAGCTCCCAGGCCTCTGGTAGAGGACCCGAGCTCAGAGGATGAAAGAGACCACCCGCGGAGGGTGAGAAGGGAATTTATATATGTATATATATTACATTTGTTGACAGAATTTTCTTAATTATGTTGTGATTGACTTACCAGCTAATATTTTTGCTGAACACTAAAATTTTACAACATTCATCGGTCTGTCTGCCCATCCATCCATCCATCCATCCATCCGTCCGTCCATCCATCCATCCATCCATCCATCCATCCATCCATCATCTGCTGTTTTTTCTGTTCAAGCACAACAGTTTGAGCAACTAGGCCCAGACATCTCTTTTCATAGCCACGTTTGCCAGCCTTTTTCAGGAGGATTTCAAAGCGTTCCTGGGACAACTGAAAGACTAGTGTCCCTGGGGGTCTCCCCCTACTGGGACATGCCCAGAACACATCCTTAGTGATGCATTCAGGGGGGCATCCTTTTGGATGCCTGAACCACTTGAACAGCAGAGAAGATTTTACATTTTTACATCCTTTTAACGTCAATCAAAGGCCTTCAACTAACATGCTGTTGCTCCAGAACATAAAGCATGATACTTCTTACAGATATAAGGATGGTTTGTAGAGGCTCATCAGTGTTAACTTGTTGTGACTTCTTATATTTGTCACTGTGCTACCAGGAACATTACCTCAGACTGAACATTAGGGAATGTACTGCCTTTCCTCAAAATGCTGCAATTCCACTTTAAAATAAAAGCCCAAAACCCTAACTAACTCGCAATAAAATGTCGTGTGTAAATCTAAGTGCTTTCTGTGATGCTTTCCACAGTGGAACTAGTGTGTAGTTTACGTTTTATTGGTATAAACAAACAGGACGGTGCAGCTGCTGACTCTGACGGCCTGCAGAGACAACTGGAGGAAGAATCCGTTGTCCATTTATTGTTTAATGCCACATTAGAAATCTGCAGCCAAGGGGAGCTGCTGCCAGCAAAGGCAGCTCTGGACAGATGGGCCGCTCCGTAAGACGGATCTGCTGCCACATAAAATTTTTGCTGCCAGCAGAAGCTGAAGGAGTAGCAGTACTAACAGAATGTTATGGCGGGCTCAGATTTGCGCCAAAAACAGCAGCTCATGCTTTCCCCCCATTTCAGACATTTGAGGGGTGTGCTAAGTTGTATTTGCATTAATGCACCAAAAAACAAACGAAAAACTCTTAGATTACCATACAGATGAGCTTACTTTTTCTTTTCTCAACAAAAAAAAGGTTCTTTTATTTTTTTTATTTTACTGCACTTGATTGTAACTGAGCTAAATGTTTCATTTGTGTTACTCTAACTTTGATGAAGATGGAGACAGTTTGTGTCCAGTTGTGGCACCTGCCTAAACAAACGTCATCCTGCTTATAATAACCCAACAGTTACAAATAAAGTAATAAATGGAGCAGTTTTTTAAGGACAAGCTGAGGTAGAAGCTGCATTTGAGCTTCATTGTTCAGGCCTGGTTACTCCACAGCATCCTACCTGAGAGACGAGAGTACAAAAATGATCTATGGGCTAGGTAGGCTTCCCTGTTCCTGCACCTGCTGATGTAGATGTCTTCAATGGCTGGGAGGCTGCTATGAATTATCTGAGTAGGTTTTGTTGTCTTACTGACTTTAGAGCAGTTATACCAGGTGAAGATGATGAAAGGAAGCTGCCTTGAGGTGCTCAGGCAGGTATAGGGTCTTTACCAATCAGTGGCTACTCCCTTTGCCTACCCACTCCTCACTTTGTTTGTGTGTGCCCACAGAGGGTTGGCCTTATTAAGTTCCATCTGAAACCAAATACGGACGATGGCGAGTGGCTTATAAAGCCCTCCACAGCGAGTCAGCATCCAACGCTCACTTCAGCAGCAGGTGCAGCACCAAATAGTGGTCGGCATGGAGGACGGGACGTATAAATATGAGTTCCACACATGCTTTGCACACATATTTACTAAACAAACAACTCAGCAACAAATTTAATTTCACAAAGACTATATAAATCATGTTCAGTTCAATTCAAACTTTATTAAAGACGCAAAACCCTGTTCCATATTTAAAAAAGAAGAAAGGAAAAAAGAAAAAAGTTGATAAATTATTTTAAAAAGTTGAAAGTGCAATTGTTTTGACGCGTTATTGTATTGTACACAAAAAGTCATATATGAAAACTTTAAAAAATGGGCCTAGTTAAATATTTTCGAGGTTCTATTGAAAAAAAAAAGGCGTCTTCTAGACCAGTGTTTCCCAAAGTTGGGGTCGGGACCCAAAGTGGGGTCCCGAAACATCAAGGTGGGGTCCTGAAAAGATTTTCTGAATTAACTACATTTTTGCCTTAGTTGTTACAAATGAGTGAGGTTAGTGTATTTAAAAACGGATAAATGTAGCATAAAAAATATTGTTACTATGCCCATATTTAGTTGACCTGATACAAATGTTTATCATCCAAAAATAGTTGGGGACACAGGTCTCTGCTACTGTTATTTTGTGGGTCAAAAGCTGAAAAGTTTGGGAACCACTGCACTTTGGTTCCCAAAGTTGGGCTTTGGACCCATTTATGGGTCATGAAGCACCTTGGATAATCTCCAGAAATCAATTTAAAGGGTAATAAAATAATTGGTGATGTGATATTTCCCTATAATTATTACAAAACACAAAATAAATATAAATAATTATTTAAATTTGTTACAAGCTGTTTAGATAGTCAAAAAGCCTGTGTTTTTAGGGTTATTAATGAAGTTTGTGTACTCAGACCAGTAATATTTGGGGTAACAAGTTTTTGCCATGGATATTTTGTGGGTCAGAAGATAAAAAGTTTAGGAACCACTGTTCTAGACGATCGTTCTCAAGCATTCAGTCGCTGCCAGAGCTTGGACTGCTGCCGTGGTGACAACAGCTTCCTGTTCCGGTGTGAGGACAGCTCACCTGAAAAGCGGAGGGTGTGTACTTATATCTACAGCGCCATCAAGGGGACTCGGTTCATCTGCGAGGGGGCTTCACAGTGAGTGTAGTGTGTTGGGAGTAGGGCGAGGGAGTAACCACTGATTGGGAAAGACCCATACACTCCAGCAAAGAACATTTTCTTCTTCTTCTTCTGTTGTTGTTTAATGGCGGTTGTCAAACAATGTTTTGGTACTTGTCTCTGTAGCCCCTTTAAATCCCAAAAAAGAAACCTGTGGTTTTTTTTGGAAAAATAAAATAAATAAAGCCCCAGCAAAGAACAGACTTTCAGTGCAACCTTAAAAACCCACAGAGCTCGTCAATGGAACGTGCTGCAGCTGTGCTCAATCAGGAAAAGACTCAGAGATATCCACAACCATCACTCATCGCAGGTAACAGTTTGGGTCAAAATGCAATTATTATAAAGTGACAGTATACAAAAATATCAACATGTACCATCTGCCAACCCTGGCTGGCTTGTACAGCAGATCCATGTAAACCAATTTTTTTGTTTATCTGCTCCAACAAACGTTAAAAGAACACTAACATTTCCAAAGAACAGGGCCTCTAACTCAGTATCATGTAAACTGAGGCTTACACGTTTTGTGTTTTTTTTTCTTTTTTTTAAGTTGTCATAAACTGACTTTACTACTAATTATTTTTAAAACATATTTAATGTGTAAAATGACAGTAATGTTTCTGTTTTCTTTCAGTTACAGTTACTTCTCTCCGGGCTCTTAATGATCCAAACACACTGAAAATAATTTCCTTTTTGTTGCATCATTTGGCGGTACCTTGAGATTTTTGACAAATTAATTGTGTTTAGCATGAAACGCAATATTTGGTTAATAATTAAAATACATATTTTTTAGATTGACAACAGTTTTCCAGAGCAGAAGGTTTTTACTATTTTATTTTATGACACAAAACTAAAACGGTGTTAAAACACATTTTGCAACGTGCACATAGTCACTCAGTAAATTGGCTTACAGCCCCGAGGACAAGCTATTATCTTAAACTTAACAGTCCAGCAGCAGCAGAACAACTTTATCTGTGACCTGCAGAAGTTTGTCGAAGCCACCGTTTCATTCTGTTTCCTCGGTCGCCACAATTGACTTGTCTTGTATTTTCCAGCTAATTAGGCCTTTTACATCAGAGGTGATGTAAAGCTGGCATTGATAAGAACACAGCAGTAAATTGACCGTGTAATGTTGCCATTCATTCAGGGACAATGACCCCCTGAAGAGATAATCAGGATTAATTGAAGACTGCTGGGGAGAGAGCAATAGAGGGACACAGTGCATGCTGGGTAGATAGCAAGGAACAAATGAGAGGGAAAGGAGGGGGGCGGCACTTTAACAAAAGTCTTTCAGACATTTTGGTCTAATAATAATAACATTACCAAACAGCAAGTGCATGGAAATGAAGCCAGGCAATTAGAAACATGCTCATATGACGTCTAGCAATACGATTTGTTTATATTTACAGGAAAATGAACTTAAAAATGTACAACAGAATAAAAGTTATTTAAAAAGCATGACGTTTCAATAAAACATAATGAGACTACATTATCTATGCAGGCAAAAGTAACCCAAACACACACACACACACACACACACACACACACACACACACACACACACACACACACACAC
>NW_013952417.1:672368-680345 GCF_001266775.1 Austrofundulus limnaeus | reverse complement strand
ATATATATATATTGTCCCCCTTTTTAAACAGTCTGAACGTGACAAATTAGATTTTTCAAATCCAAACCAGGTCATTTTTCAAACAGAGTCCAGTCATGTCGCATTTCATCTGACTTTTACTTCATGGTATAATGATAATAATAATATAATGATAAATCAGATCCAACGTCATGCAGTTTACAGCTCAGAACTCTACACAGGACAGAAGACAAGTTGTTGATGTTTTTTTTTTCTTCCTGGATGAGGGAGAATTTACAACATGGCTAGTAATGATATTAGTTTAATTGAATTGAAATGTGAGTTTGTTTCTACTTTTATCACACATGTTCCACATGATGTTTTTACTGGACAAAACAAACATGTCAGAGGATATTTTAACTGCCTTTGATTGCACAACAACTTTAGAATCAGTACACACACATTAACACGTGCAGCATTCATCTAATTAACCAGTATCTTGGTTAGTTATGCTTTTTACAACGTTTAAAAACGGATGTCTTGTTTAAAAAAATTGGCATTGCAAAGCAAACAATAAGGTTGTGTGGAAAATTTGGATTTTAAATCCCAAACATTTATCAGTAAGCTATCTGCATGCATGGACATTTGTTGGCACAAAGTTTATTTTGGCTTAAAAAGTTCAGTTGAAAAGTAAGCTGAGCACGGAGCAAAAAAATTAATCAATGCGTAAATACAATTAAGTAAAAAAATTAAACTGTTACCTGAATAAATAAATTTACAGCGCTTGATTTAGCTAGATAATGCACCTGCTTTAGTGTATGAGCAGTGTTTCATTGCTGTTTTATAAATGCTTGACAATGCCACATATTTATAAATCACAACAAATCCTTAAAGACATTCTCCTTTGTACCCTTCCCTTAACAGTCTGTGTTCCACCAGTGGGCAAAAACAGTGCCGTTTCTGCCTTCAAACATTTCAGGACGTTTTCAGACATTTCCAGATGCTACCAAGGATTTTTTTATTTTATTTTATTTAAAAAACCAGGGTGCCAGATGACTTCCTCCAGTTCCTACCTTTAACTTGACACCCTGACAAAAACAAACAAACAAATAAATAAATAAAATCAAAAGGCTTTTAAGAAATTTCAGGGGCAACTATAAGCAGATGTCTCCTTCCTTATTTACTAAACTTCACCTTTCATGACTCCCTTGCTCCAGTCTGAGTTCTGAGAGTTCACTAACGTGGCCCTCGTCTGTCAGCCTCTGTCCACGATGCTGTGTCTTTTGAGCACTTCCCCAGCAGGGATGCATGATTACTGCTGGTCCTCTGCTATTGAAATCCCCTCTCCTTCATGGAGTGGCGCTCCCTCTGCAGCAGCTGTTCACAACTATCAGTCAGAATGCAGGGCTCTCCCCGGGGAGCTCGTCTCTCCTGTGAACACAGAAAAGGACTTGTCTGTGTTAATTGTGGCCCGCTGGCTGTGGCAGGTGATGCGGCAGTGATGGAGGTCAGACAGGTGGAGATTGGGTCTTGCTTTGCTGCAGCCTCCTTTCTCCTCACACTGTCTATACAGGCTGGTGGCTTAATTCACTGACCATTAGCCAAGAGATTTGTTATTGCTCACTTCTAAAGGCACTGACAGAAGGCATTTTAGCTGCTGGATGACTCCCCCTCTGGGAATTACAATGAAGGATATGGCTTCTGCTGCTCTGCTTCTGAATCTTTCCCGTCTGGCTCGAGCCCGGGAAGCCGCTGCAGAGGCTCGCACACCTCATCCTTTATAACATCATCCTCCATACTCCTCAACTGCTCGTTCCACGTCACATCGGATGGGATCAAGAGGGCCCGGAGAATTGGCCGACGGCTTTCCGAGTCATGGAGCTCCTGATTTGTCAATCACTTTTCAATTAGCAAATGAGCCCCACCAGCAAGGTAAGGTCCTGGTCAAAACGAGTTCAATCACAGCCAGGGAGAGCTGAGGTAAGACGGAGAAGAGCTGAGCCAGCAGGAATCAGCCACTTCTTCACACGCAGCAATGAAATTAACTCAATATAATATAATTACCATTATGCAATTGATCAAATGGTCTCATTCTTAAAGCAAAGCCATCAAAAGGCCAATAAGTGACTTTATCAGGAGCAGAGAAATAAAGATGAAGCACCAGCTCTTAAAAACTTGTTGTTTAATGGATGGATTTTTCAACATCAAATCAAACAGTCAGGACAGCAAATATAAATTCTGTTTAGACAAAATGAACCAAAGATGTTCAGATTATTTCATTATATTTATTTATTATTATTTTAAAACCTGTCAGCACAGGAAAGCAGAGCCATCAAAAATGTTTAAAAAGCATCAACAAGCACTTAAATGTATAACACAACTGAAAAACTGAGCATTCTTGGATAACTCCTTGCTGCACGTCCTTGGTTTTATACCTTGACTCATTTCTTCTTGTGATAAACATGATTCATAGTCAATGAGAATTACCATCCCCAAACAAAAATGGTATTGTTCGCTCTTACCACTGCTGAAACCTTGTCTTGAGCAGAGTTGTAAAGAAACTAAGTACAAATACTTTGCTACTGTACTTAAGTAGAATTTTTGGGTATCTGTACTTTACTTGAGTAATTATTTTTCAGCCTACTTCTTACTTCTACTTCTTACATTTTCACACAATTATCTATACTTTCTACTCCATACATTTTTAAAAAAGACAAAAAGTAAAAAGACGTTTTTTTCTTTCATTTTTACGTGTTTTCATTCCAGCTTGTTATTGTAAAAATAAATACAACCCATATAAATTGTCCCTCCTAGATAGAGTGAATTTATTTGTGGTTGAATGAGAAGTATAAATATATTAAATTCTGATACCGTATTAGTTCGTACACAAACAAATCATGTCACACTCCAGCAGGATATAATTATTAAAATAAGAAGTATTTGTATATCATGAATTATATTGTTGCATTTGGCCGCAGGCTTGGAATAGATTTTCATTTTGGGGAACATGTTTGTGCAGCCTTGATATACATGTTTGTGTATAAACTGAAACAGCTAAACTAGTGTATCCTAAATTTAAAATAAATTAATTATTTTAACACAATATAGTCATTTCTGTTATGATTTTTGTCTATGTTAAGTGTTTTTAGTTTTAGTTTCTGTCATGTTCATGTTTCCTTCCTCCTGTCTTGCCCTTGCTCCAGCCCCACCCACTCACACCTGATCCTCATGTTTYTCCCTCAGGTGTTTGCTGTTAGTAATTGTTGTCTGTGTATTTAAGCCCAGTCTTGTCACTGTGTCTTTGTCTGATCATTGTTGGTTTGTTTGTATGTCTCCTGCTCTTGTTAGATTCTTGTTATGCCCTGGCTTTCTTGCTCCAGCTTTTTTTGTTAGTTCTCAGTTTTTGCCACCACATTGGCTTTTTRTTTAATAAATTTTTGTTAAAACTTTCTAGCCTGCCTGTCTGCCTGCAATTGGGTTCACCCTGCCTCACAGCTATAACAATTTCTGCATTTTTTTGGTGAGGTCACCTCCTAATAAATGTCATTACAGAAAATCTAACTGCTCATTTAAAATCAATACTTTTACTTTTAATACTTAAGTACAAAAAAATTCAGATACTTTAATACTTTTACTCAAGTAATATTCCTAAAGGAGACTTTAACTTTTACCAAAGTAATGTTTTGGTAAGATACTTTTACTCAAGTACCACTTTGTGGTACTTTATACAACTTTGGTCTTGAACATTGCCCCCAGTCAGAGTTAGCTCTTACAGGACTCGAGCTTTGTGGGATTGGTCTGAACTTTTTGGGCTTGTTTGCTTCTGAGATGCTGAAAGAGGCTGTGAGAAAATACAGCCAACATTACAACTGTTCCAGTAAAAATGACAAAGAATATCAAATTAAACGTATAAAGATAGGAAACAAACGTGCAGGAGGTGATTGAACAATTTTGTGCGTACAGGAGACAGCGAGGAGTTCAGGTGGCTCTACGTGGCTTTATCCACAGTCAGCTTCTTCCAGCCGTCCATAGTTTCTCATCATCCTGGTGCTTCCACTTCTCACTCATCTTCTGTTGTACATCTCTTGTCTCTATTGATCCAGTGGATCTTTGCCTGTTTTTCATGCCTCCAGTCCTGACTGTCCACAGGTTTTTCCCAGTCATTAATTTTCTGAGTTTGTTGTTGCCACATCAGTTGTGTTCTTTCATATTTTGGTACATCTTTTCTTTAACTTCGGTTGCCCTTTCATGCCTTTTAGATGTTACCATACCACAACCTTGACACATGATTTCAAAGTTGACTAAATACTTGTTTTAGGTATTTTATCTTGCTTGACTTTGCCCTTTTTGTGTTGGTTTTGTTTTAATGTTATATCTTTCCACAATGCTTGTCTTCTGTATTGTTTGTCTGAAATAGTTCTTTCTTGCAAATGAGTCCTTGTGACTCAATGGGACCTGAATGAGCAGAATTCATGGGGTTAACCATTTTGAGTTTGCATATTTGTAGACAATAAGTATTAAAAAAAAGAATAGGTACACAGCCACAGTAAGAATTTAGGTTTCTGTTATGTTCTCCCAGTATTACACAGGCTTGTTTAAATGTTGTGCAGTAAACTTTAAAGGAGCTTCAACATGCTGTTTCTTCAGCAGTGGAGTCTTGCGTGGTGAGCRTGCWTACAGGHCATGGTGGTTCAGTGCRTTACTTATTGTTTTCTTTGAAACAAWCRTACCTGCTAATTCCAGGTCTTTCTGAAGCTCTCCACAAGTGGTCCTTGGCTCTTGGACAACTCTTCTGATAATTCTTTTCACTCCTCTATCAGAAATCTTGCGAGGAGCACCTGGTCGTGGTCGGTTTATGGTGAAATAATGTTCTTTCCACTTCTGAATTATGGCCCCAACAGTGCTCACTGGAACCTTCAGAAGTTTAGACATTCTTCTGTAACCCATGCCATCATTATGCTTTGCAACAATAAGGYTGTGAAGGTCTTGAGAGAGCTCTTTACTTTTACCCATCACCACATGGTTCTTGTGTGATACCTGGCCATCATTTGGGACTGAACCAGCTGATATTAATTTGCACTGACAAGGGGCAGGCTTGCTTTCTAATTACTGAGAGAGTTCAGCTGATGCCTTGGCTTTCCATGCCTTTTTACACCTCCCTTTCTTCATGTGTTCAATACTTTTTCCCTGTGCCATTCCACATTATTACAAATAACTTCATTTCTGGACATTTATGGTTTGATTTCTTTGTATGTATGGATCACTTGGGTTGTTACCGACATCTGGTGAAAATTTCATATCATTAGCACCTCTAGTAATATATTTACTGAGAAAAATGGTGACGTGTTCAATACTTATTTTACCTGCTGTATAAGGGCTAAAGGTTCTCGTGTTTCTTCTAATTCTGAAAAAAATTCATGGGGAAAAATAAACAATATATTTTCATGTTGGACCTGAACTTTCCTAAAGCAAATACACAAATAATGTGATCTGCTCTACTTTCGGCTGTCATGTTTTTTGCACTTTTATCCCCACTGGACAAAAGAAACGGCATGCACACATTATGTCAAATTAAACCACAAAGAACTGTTTGGACATTAGGTAGTCTTTAATGAGATCTGTTTTATAATGTAATTTCTGGTGAAATCTCATCTGATATGACCTATTGTCATTAAACACTCACTGGATTGCTTCTGTGTACAGTTTGCAGTGAGCTCCATCTTCTAGCCAACAACATTGATTATCAGTGATTGGGCTGATGCAGCGCTGCAGCTCTGATCGAACCCCCATCAAGCAGATGGATGTTGGATCTCTCAGGTAGGAATGGCAAATGAAGCGATCTCTCTCTCTCTCTCTCTCTCTCTCTCTCTCTCTCTCTCTCTCTCTCTCTCTCCCCCTCCTCTTGTCAGCAGCTCTGACCTTCTCCCGCTCTGTGACAGAAGCTGCTGAAGGACATCCTGATTGGCTGACAGTGCACTTCCTGCCTAGCCGTCAGCGCGCCGGCCGCTGCCAAGGTGTGAGAGGTCCGGTGGGCACGTGGGCGCTTGATGAAGCAGGGGGATCGATGAAGCGAGGAATGATGAAGAAATGAGAGGCTGAGACGGACAGGTCGCAAAAATGACTCTGTCACATTTTGTGGGAGCGGGAAGAAACTTCCGAGAGTGGGAAGAGGAGGAGTAGAGAGATAATCAATAAGCAAGAAGAAAGAATCGGTAGCAGCCAGGTATGTGCTGCACAACATAGCTGGAGAATTTATTGGAGTTTAAGAAATTAAATATAACCTAAGGGACTTTAAAGATTGTCTTAATTAATAAAGTAATCATGGAGCGTTCCTGATTTGTGACAAAATGCACTTTTGTTGCCCCCACAGCTCTTGAAACAGATTAATCTGTTATTCAGCAGAGAACATGAAACCACTCGTCCTCTGATCTTTCTCTCAGAATCAGAACAATAATAAGCAGAGTGGGAAATGATTGATGAGCAAGTGGAATCCTAAACTGCTTTCTGGTTGGTTGCCAGACACTCTGGTTTATTTGTCTTCATATTGGGGTGAGTCTGTGTTTGTCTTCGGTCTCTGGAGAAACCACATGTCCTGAGAAATGACCCAGCCCACCAGAAAGAGCCCAAATATGAAGCTGGGCTCATCTTACAGTCGTTACGGCCTGCATCGGGGATGGAAGTGCAGTGTTTTTAGAGATGTTTAAAAGGACTCGAGGGGCCTTAAAGGCACTAAAATGATTTCTGTGTCCCCCAAGTCCATATTATGCATGCCAGAGACACCAAATTAAAAACATGCAATCTGTGTTAAAAAGTTTACACCAACTAGAACAGTGTATTTCTTTGCTCGGAATGGAATTAGTCACTCAAAAAGGCTAAAATCTACCTAAAACCATTACTGGAGCAGAGAGTAAGAACCAAAAGTAAGCAGCCGAAGGCCACGAACGCTAATAATTTTTACCGATCTTCCCAGCAGCTATTTACATGAAATGTGATTGTACACATTTATCACAGTTTTATTCAGCTGTGGTAAAACAGGAAAAAAAATGCTATTTTTATGTCATTTCAAACAAACAATTCTTGAAAAAAGGGAAAGCTAAACCCTCTACTGGGGAGACTACATTTCTATAGATTTATTTTGTCTGGTGGATATGTTTAAAACAATTGTACTTTTTGTGTTCAGCAGTTTAAAATCAGAGATTCTCATGTGGATTCTGTCTGACCTCGAGACTCAAAGAGATCTCACTCTGAATTTTCTCTATATTTGTTCATGTTATATTTGGCAGTTGCCTTTCCTGACACAACTTGGGCCAAAACTACAACCTCAGGATTAAGTGATTGAACACTGTTTGACCACAGCCCCTTTGCTGTTATTGGTGTAGGTCTGTTATTCATCATGAAATCAAGAGTCCAATGAAATTTCAGATAATGCAACAAAATAGAAAAGAAAACATGAAGTTAATACTATACTTGTACAACTGTATTTCATATAAAGTCCATAAAACAGGGATTTTTAACCAATAAATTAATCCAGTAACTTGATAAATGTATACATTAAGAACATTTTAATATATATTTTTTTAATTTAACCTTTATTTAATCAGGTCTCATTGAGATTAAAAATCTCTTTTTCAAGAGAAACCTGGCCAAGAATGGCAGCAAAATAATGTGAATTAGATCAAAATGGATACTTTCATTTTCTAGGAAAAAGACTTATAAAACACTAATTTACCTTGAAACGATATTCCATATGGTTATATTCACACTGCAGGTCTTAACGCTCAATTCTGATTTTTTTTGCAAAAAAAAAAAAAAAAAGAAACATATATCACCGCTAAAAAAATAAAGGGAACACTTGAACAACGCACGCTAACTCCCGATCTTAATCAATGAAATATTCGCATTGAGTACTTTGTTCGAATGTGCTTCACAAAAATTTGATGTACTTGGACTTAGCGTGTGTTGTTTAAGTGTTCCCTTTATTTTTTTAGCGGTGATATATGTTTCTTTTTTTTTTTTTTT
>NW_013952417.1:666535-672321 GCF_001266775.1 Austrofundulus limnaeus | reverse complement strand
TATATATATAGTCATGAATGTACAAATTATATTTTAAATGTGCAGCACGATGGTTCAGTGGTTAGCAACGATGCCTCACTTTACTTCCAATGTTGCTTCACTCTAAAAGGAATAATTATCAGACATGCATTTTTAGTTCACTGTTTACATTTTAACTTGCCTCTGGCCGGATGCTCCGGTGCAGCCTGTCATTTGTGGAATAAAGCAACATGCTGGAAGTAAAGTATCGATTGAGTAACTTTAGTTTCGATACGTTCTGACAACGTTAACCAACATTATCACATGTTTCTTTGGATTCTCAGTCAACCAGGACATGAAAAATTAAAAGAACAAAGACGAAGCAACTGGACTGCTGTTCTGAAGATGTTTGGAGCTACAAGATTTAAACAGTCTGACTCCAGGTCAGTATTATTATTATTATATGAATCGATCCGCTCACCCCTACCTCATTGATGTAAAAGTCAGATGAAATGCGTCATGAGCATTCAGACTGCAGTCGCATTGAAAAACACCAGATATTATAACCAATTCAGTACTGCATACCGAAAAGGCCTGAGTCATATTTGAAAGAAATAGGATTTGAAACATTCAGACAGCATGAAAAAAGTCAGATATGGATCACATTTGCCTGTAGTGTGAATGTAGCCTTTATTAATTTATTGCCTTTTATTTGAATACTTTTATCTATCACTTATTCAAAACACTTGCATTGCAGCTACATTTTTTCCCAATAAAAAGAAAATAACATGTTGACTTTGCAATATAATAAAATTAACATCCAGTGGTTGCGTTCTAGCTTATTTCTGTGTTGTGTGTAAATAGAAGTCTGCAGCTGTGCCACTGTTTCTAAGCTAATTGATTTATTTCACATTATTAATGAACTTTGCTGCACCTCCACTTGTCAGGCTTGGCCCGTGAGGGTCAATAAAGGGAGAAACTTGATCTTAGTGGATTGGACTAAGTGATTCTGTTGCACTAATGATTCAGTATATCGGGACAAATGTCAACTGCCTGTAATATGTTGTATCTGAAAATCTGATCTGCATAAGCTCTGCTGACAAGCGGAGAATTCTGTTGGCTCGCGATAAATATTTCATGCAGAGGCGTAATCATCCTCCTCCACCCCTCAGCTTACTGAATAAACCAACACATGAGCCACTCTGGAATAAATCAATAAAGGAGGTGTCTTTAAATCAAGAAACAAACAAAAATTTGCTGCTAATATGCCACAAAAATCAACCGTCCTGGGGTTAAAGGTGCGTAAAAAAGCTGACATGCATGCTCTCTGCAGTGTGGTGTGCATTGGAAGGGTTGGGGGAGGAGTGTAAACACTTAAAGGTGACTAAACTGCTGGCTTGAGTTTTCTGGCTGGCAGCAGGAATCAGTGCGATGGATCGGAGGAGAGAGATTTAGTTGCAGGTGGCAGAGGTCGGTGGATTGTGTATTCTGCGCAGTCAATAATAAAGTTAGGACTTATGCCCGTGGAAAGTTAATGAGCAATCACAAGGACCTTGAAAAGTCATTTGCATGTGGGCGTGATCTCCTCGCTTTGGCTGTGAGAGGGCCCGGGGGACATGTGGAGAGACACAGTGGTGTTGCAGAGCTGCTGGACAACAGGCAGAGGATGCACCGCACACATAGCAATGAGACATCACAGGCAACATTTACCAACCTGACTGAGACTGTGCCGTCCCAGAAACTAAAACAAAAAGTTTTATTGGATATTAGCTCATGTTTTCAAGCCAGTTAGTGTTGTTATGAGGAAGACTGTAAATAGTTAGAAAACCCAATAATTATGTTAAACTTGTTCAGTGAGTGAAACGTGATCTATGTTTACTCACCATATTATACAGCGTGTTTACTTTTTGTTTGTTGTTGTTGTGACGCGTGAATCCTGGGAAGTTTCTCCCTGTCATGGTCTGAGTGTTTTCCTGTCTTTATTTTTATAGTGTTTGAGTGTTTCCCTGTGCATCTCTGCTCTGCGGCCCCGCCCACGCTCACCTCTTCCCTCTCCTGTCTCCTCCAGGTGTTTCTCATTAGCTGCGTTCCCATTGACCATGAAAATGCGCAAATTAGAAATTCGAACATAAATTTGCTCAATGGAAACACGTCAATTTGGAAAAAAATTACGTTTTTTGACAAAATGTTTTTGCGCTAGGATGAGGTGGTTTTTTGGCCGTATCGAAATTGGTGTTTTTCGCAAAACTGCAATGGAAACACTTTTTTTTTGCATCACGGGAGTCACGTGATCAACAACCAGCTGTTTCTACTGGCGAAAAAGACGATGACGAAGAAGATAACAGGAAGTAGAAATAGTAGTAATATCACAGAAGTAGTATAAAATAGTAAACTCACCGACTACAATTTCCCAAAAGCACAGCACACGTAGCCGCTCCCAAGTAGGGGATTGTCGCTGGAAAGCCTCGATAAAAGACGTCGACGTCTCCTCTGATGATGAGCGCTAGTGTTGTGGTAGCAACATGCAATGTGTTTACATCCATTGCCGCCATGTTTGTAATGAATTATCGCAAGAACAAACGTATTCACGCGTGACTTTAATAGCATTTCTTACTTAATGGAAACACCGCAGTTGCTAAACTGTGTTTTTTGACACTAACAGAATATCAACAAAGTTTTGTGCACATTTGCAATGGAAACGCAGCTAGTGTCTGCGTGTTTTTCTGTCTTTGTTTTTCTAGTGTTTGAGTGTTCCCCTGTGTATCTCTGCCCTGCGGCCCCGCCCACGCTCACCTCTTCCCTCTTGTGTCTCCTCCAGGTGTTTCTCATTGTCCTCATTAGTTTCAGCTTTATATTCAGTGTCTTGTCATCTTGTATTTGTCCGTTTATTGTGCTGTTAAGTGCGGTTGTCTTCAGTGTTCCTCATGTCTGTTCCTCCTGAGAAGAGTTTGTGAGTTCTTTGCTTCCTTGACAGCCCTCCTTAGTTTAATGAACCTTTTGCATTTTGGATTTTGCCTGGGTCATTCTGCCACACAAACTCACACTCCTCAGAATCAGCAAAATAATTGCTCTGTAATAGGCTGCACGAATCATCGGGGGAGAAAACAGATTTTTCTTCCATTGTTTTCATAAACCCTTGATATGAGAGTCCAAATTCATAGCTGCAGTTAGAAGAAAGTATTAATAATCTACTGATTGCAAAGTTTACTAGGGTCTCTGAATCAGTTTTGCCAAGGTCAGCTATGACCCGGTCAGAACCCCAAGTAGACAATAAAACTTGACTTTCTAGAGGAAGTAAATAATAATATCTTTAAAAGCTTCTTAGCCTTATAAATAATGGACTTAGCATCATGTGGAGGTTTGGAATGCCAGTGACTCACAGTCCTCAGAACTCATCTCTTGTACGAAGCTAAAGTCTCACTTTGGTCTTTGTCTGATAAAAATATCTACATGACCAACTGTGTACTATTTTTTTAAATGCAGGTAGTTGTATGAAATATACATAAATCTTTTCTCTATAACAGTGGAGTAAACATTCTTGGCAGCATGAGTTCATGGTAAGAATGTCACTTCCTGTTAAACTTCTGGTCCTCCAGCTTCAGGGTTCTCCGCAAATTTACTTTAGTGTTTATATAATCTGTTTATATAATCTAGAAAAAATATCTTTTTTTTTACTTATACACAACAAACCAATATATTTTGCTTTTTTGTCTTTTGAGCAGTGACACTGAAATATCCAACCCATTCTCACTCCCATGTCGTCACATATTGACGCTTTTCCAAGGTTCCCTCTACGTCCGATTTTGACGCGCAGGGTACCCCCGTCACGTCAGTTACTGACGAGATGGGGCGAAATCTGTTGTCATATTTTCAGAAAGTGTAGAAAATGCGCAAAAACTACCGTTTCAAAGCCTGAAATTACCTTTGTTCACTTTAGACATCCTGTCCCTGACCCTAGTACCTAAAATTAACCATTTTTAGAAAATGTAGGAAATTCACGTCAACATGTTCCAAAGCCTGAAATTACCTAATATTCACCATGGACATCCTACCCCTGATCCCAGTACCTAAACTTAACCATTAATCCTGATCCCTCATGTTAACCTCAGACCCCTGACCCAAAGACCCCTGGTGGCGCAACCCGGAAAAGCCGCGGGCGTCAAGGACTGACGCAAGGGTGGTACCCGGCGCGTCAAAATCGGACGTAGAGGGAACCTTGGAAAAGCGTCAATATGTGACGACATGGGAGTGAGAATGTGTAGAAATATCTGACCTAAAAGAAAATGAAAAATGTTGAAAAAATACAAGGCCATTTCATAATACATACTGTACAAAAAAAAAAAAAAAAAAAAAAAAAACTCACAGCACAAAACAATGAATTTTAGTACAAATATAAATTTCAGATATCTTGGATGTATCTTGGCCTTCCTACGTAGCTCCGCTCAATTCTAGTTTCCCTTCACTGCTCCGTCTGGGACTTCTCCCATTGAGATGGATTTTGCTGGCAGATTTTTAGCCGGGCCAATCAGAGAACAGAACGTTAATGTTCTGCGCAGTGTCTGCTTGTAGTTTATTTTACCTGGGCCAATCAGCAAACAGAAGGAGGAGTTTTGAATGACGTCAATATTCTGCGCAGTGTCTGCTAGTTATTTTAGCATACGGCAGTGGAGGAAGTGAATAAAGCCAGTCCATGTTGATAAGGCTTCCAAATTAAATTAAATTTATCTGACAAAACAGCAGCTCTCATTTACAGTCGTCTCGTTCAGCTCGGTACTTTTCTCCTCTCAGTAGGGTTGTTTACAGCACACACGATTTCAGGTTAGCTTCTTAGCTTAGCCTCCGTCACAGCGACATACGTCGCAGCCAACTGATCCAATCATTTTAAACTTCAGCAGAGGCCACGCCTCCTGCAAGAATCACTTCTCTGTTCAGCAAGTCCAGACCCTTGTACGAAGCAAAGTGAAGGACATGGTCTGGTTTCAACCAGGCTAGGTTCCCCCAAGTTATCCTTTTAGTTTTTCTGCTTTAGGAATTTCCTCAATTTGCTGCTATTACTCACTTAACTCTTATTAAGACCCCCGCACACGAAGCATAAGCGGGAGTCATACTGTTTTCGTACTATTTATTTATTTATTTTATTTTTATTTTTTTATTTTTCAGTGATTTTTGGTCAACCGTAGCACAAAAACAGCTGCACCGATCAACATGAAATTTGGCAGGACTGTAGATGAAACTGACCTACACTGCACCAGCCAACGGTTTGACGATAGACCCTATGTTTGAGGAGGGGGCTCCTTTCAAAGTGGGGGTGTCAGGACATGCAGAAATGCTTACAACTCAGAAACTGTTCAACAAAGAAGCTTCAGATTTTTTTTTGGTTGTTTAGCTCTGATGAAGCTCTATCCATCAGGTCCACCAATTAGTCCAGCCAACGGTTTTACGATAGACCCCATATTTGAGGAGGGGGCTCCTTTCAAAGTGGGGGTGTCAGGATATGCATAAATGCTTATAACTCAGAAACTGTTCAAGATAGAAGCTTCAGATTTTTTTTTGGTTATTTAGCTCTGATGAAGCTCTATCCATACGGCCCACTAATCAGTGCCCCCATCCCCGGACCCCCAATTTATCTGAAAAAGGGGTACAGATATAATTCAAAAACTATTAAACATAGGAGCTTCAGATTTCTTTTGTTGTTTAGCTCTGATGAAGCTCTATCCATACGGCCCACTAATCAGTGCCCCCATCCCCGGACCCCCAATTTATCTGAAAAAGGGGTACAGATATAATTCAAAAACTATTAAACATAGGAGCTTCAGATTTCTTTTGTT
>NW_013952417.1:656605-666525 GCF_001266775.1 Austrofundulus limnaeus | reverse complement strand
AAAAAAACCACCCAAACCACTACAATTCTGGGATGCATCTAGTAGCATGACATTTATTAGGAATAAAGACTTCCGAGTTCTGGTGCATTTCTGCATGCGGGGGTCATTGTGTTACCGCTATGTGGTTGCTTGTAGATACAAATAATGTCAGCTTGAACCTTGTGTTCTTTGATTATCCTTCTATGTAAAGTAGACCTGGACCAATCCTGTGTTCAGGTCTCTTTCCTGCTGGACTCCAAGCTGGCCGAGGCAGATAGCCTCTCATGAGCCTGGTTCTTCAGAAGGTTTCTTCCTGTTAAAAGGGAATCCTTTCTTTCCACAATCCCTGTTTGCTTAGGATGGTGGATTGAACTGATGGATAATTTACATTCTGCTGGTTTTTTTGGAAATACTTTGTTTTACTAACAGGAATTTTATAGGCTTACTGAACTGTATACTGACTGTCTTATGTTATACTGTAATTGGATTGAATTGGCTGTAATTGAATTGTATTTATTTGGACTTGTTATTTCTTTGTGTAGTGCACAGAGAATATTTTTGTTGTAAACTGGTGCTTTATTTATAAACTGAGTTAAAACGTAATTGAATTTACAATGATTTTTTGTGCTCGGACAGTGGAATCCTTCAGAATAAAACACATTATCTACCTGTCTTCATTTTGTTTTTGTTAAAAAAAAGGAAAAAAGTTTATACTGGAGGAAACCTAATGTATTTTTGTGAATAATAATGTAATATTCAATTCTGTTCAGTTTCATTTCACAACTGCCCCATAAGAAATAAACTGCACATGCCACACAAATGAATTTTAATTCACAGCTGAAGTGACAGCTGAGTGTAAAAATGGATACAACAAAAATCTCAATAAATCTTTGAATAATTTTTAAGGTTCCCATCTGTTTTCTGCTGTGCAAGTGGCTCCTGGCTGCCTCCAAACCCCTCTGAGCTGCACAACTGAAGCATGTAGTCAAAGCAGGCAAAGGAGAAAAATACATTACTTTGCTTTGTGGCATTTTTTCCACGTCATTACAAAGCAGTAATGGGCGATCCCAGCAAAAACAGATTGCTCTTCTACCCGCATCTAACAGGCCTCATTTTAATGTGCCACCATTACGCGACTCACTGCTTTGTTACAGTCGAGTATGAGCGGCTTCCTCCCTCCTCAAGCGTCCAAGTGTCTATATAGAGAGAGTAGACGCTACTGAGATCTGACATGAGACAAATGTTTCATTCATATGTTGCTTTCGCATATTGCGGAGGAAGTAATGAATTCCTGCGCGGCAGCAGCATGCACGGTTCACCGTGTCAAGCCTGAGCTCGCTGCAGGCACAGCTCTATAGCAGCAAAATTAAATTTAATGTTCCATTCGCCGTGAGAACGGTGCATAAATCATCGCTTTTGATTTGCATGGACGGTGGCGAAAAACCTCATTCCATGCAAAAATAAACCAGGACAGAAAATGATGTCATGGGGAAAACAATGTAATTTCAGGCTTCCTAATAAAAACAAGCAACAGGCCAGGCCATTTAATTCAGACTGTTGCTCTGATGTCAAGTATATTATTAAAAACATGTCACCCTTTTGCCCTCCTCTTTCGTTTAAGGAAGAAATAAAAATGAAAGCCATTTGAAAAGTTTAATATTGTCTCACTGAAAGCATAACAAATGAAAGTTTCAGCGTGTAACAAGGACAATAAAACACACAGAGAAAGATCAAGTTTCATGTTCTAACACATTATGACTGCTGTCAGTGCTCAGATCGTACAGCCGCAGCTAAATAAGCAGACATTTTTAGTGTATTTATTTGGTCTGTAAATGTTCGAACACAATGAAAACATCTTTATTGGAAACTTGTACTACCTAATGAGGTTATTACAGTAAGAGTACCAATTCTTTAAAACCCACAACAGACTTAAAAAATGTGATTAAACTGGAGTGCTGCTTTTTATTTTATTTATTTTTGACAGACTTGCAACTTTCTACCATATACGTAGGTTGTAGATAAAAGCATTTTCATTTATCTTTCTGTTCTCTGAGGAACCTAAATAAAATAAAGCATTGCCATGTAATATGTTTTTGTTATGTGCGCAGGGCACCATTTTAGTTCCAACAGCTTTCCCAAAACTTTTCAAAAAAATGCAAAAATGAAAATATGAGAGCAGCTGGACTTCTTTTCTGTAGTTGAGGCCATTTTGCTGGAGAAGCATCACTTGTTACCAGAAGAGATTTGACACACAATTGTGTACATTTTCTGGATTTTCTGTAAACTGTTAATTTAAAAATTATTTATGTATCAGTCTTATCAATAATTTTAACAACAGTGATATAAGTACATTTCATTTGTAGTGCCCTATTTGTCTTGTGATCTTAAAGGCATAATTACTGTATTATTGCTCTTTGCAAAAACAGTAAATCTGGTTAATTCACCTAAAAACCAAAATATATTTAAAAAAGTGTTTATTTTCAACTGAACTGTACCTGGAACAATATTTTTAAAATCCTGTATTTTAAAGTTTACATTGTGTAAATTTGTTCAAATATTAATAATCCCTTCATCACATTACTACAGTTTTTGTTGCATTACATTTTTCCAATGTTTATGTTTAAAACGGTTTTGTTGTTTTATCAGCATCTTCATCGGTACATTCAACCAAAGACTAATAAAGACTAAAAGCACACCTGATTACCAAGCTTATCTTTGACATTTCCATTCCTGTAAACTAAAGCTAAATAGGTCTACATACCCTAGGAAATGACACACACATACAAAGAGAAACGTGTGACGCCTCATTAGGAATCAGGCTTTGATCAATACTCAGTGAATTAGAGTGCCACTGATCTGATTAACTCCCCATTATTTTCAATAAGCCCTTAGTCAAAAAGCATAATGAGAAAATATCCCACTTTCCTTTTCCTTTAAGTGAAACACTGACTGTGGCCTAAACTGATGTGTTTGATTTGTTTTCCCTAATGGTGAGGCTAATACCCCAGCTTAGTTTCGGAGCATCTCTTCAGCCTTATAGTTATTGACTTATAGGTTGTCGTCATAATTTAGTGGAATTATATGTTATCTTACAAACTCGACCCCGCCCCTCCCCCCAATACAGTAATAAAGATTATTTGCAAGTGGACAACATTTAAAGCAGATGCCAATCTTCCCAGGAGTGAACACTCCAGGAGGAAATTCTCCATGGAGTCGTGTCTGTAATGCACAATGCCACATTCAGCTGAGTAAATAAAAAAACATAAAATAAATAAACTGTATATTAACACAAATACTGCATTCCAACTTTCAAACATGTTAGTCAAGGGTGGAACCAGAGGGGTGGCCAGAATGGAACCTGGAACCTGATTGGCCACCCCAGTGATTGACAAGTCACTGACTGTATCATTGAAAGATGCACGATTATGAATGAAATTTTGTAACTGATTAATTGAATGTTAGATGGGGTTTTGTATTTAATACTTTGTGATCATTTCAGCCTGTAAGATTAAAGCAGACAAAGAGTTGGTGTGTGTCTTATGTGTTCATTCTTTAGTCTAAACACAAATGAGTTACGTTCTGATGTCTGATGTAAAAGGTAACACCTCCAGGGGTGTAACCAGGAAGAGATGAACATTATAAGCTATATTCATTATTATAGGAAGAGGAAGATGTCTGTTGCAGAGTCTCTGCTCAGAGCAGAGCTGCTGTGTTTTTCTTTTTGTTTGTTTTGTTTTCAGCCCAATGTCTTACACTGAGGCCTGTGTACTGTGCATCTGATTGGAGTCAGAAGATTGAAAATGAAAGTTTTAAGAAGAAATCCAGCTGATTCCAGTTTATTCGGACATACCATTTTGAACAATGCATATTTTCCTACAATTAGGATAAATTTGGATACTTAATTACTGTTTTTTGTATTAGTTCTGCAAAGACAAATGTTAAAACAAAGAGAGAAACATTTTTAAAGTCTGATTTTCCTTTTTATCAGTGTAGTGATCCTGCTATAGCAGACCGGTGCTGAACTACAGGGCACCATACAGTCACTTGACCAGGAAGTCCTCTGCAGACCAAAGTATGCTAATTTAAATGTGTGGTCATCTCTGACAGTTGTCTGGACAGGATCATTTGTTATATTTGGTTGGAACCCAAAATACAAATTTGCATGAGGAAACTACAATATAAACAGTTTCTTATAGAAAAAAACAGTCATGGCAGTCAAACTCCCATTTAACTTGAGGAGGATCACTGGAAGAATTTCAAAGAAAAGCAGCAAAAAGAGGACCAGACTTGTGACATGGAAACCAACGATGCACTTCTGAGGTGGAGATAGAAGGAGGATTTGGCTGTTGAAGTATTAGACACCAACATCACTGGGAACAGGTGAGAGCAAGCTGACCAAGAAAAACGCTGAGGAGCAAAAGACTGATCAACGTGCACCATATGCTGTTTACTCAAAATATGTTTTATTTTCCAGTTATAAGAGTGCAAAAAAGAAAAAAAGAAAATAGAAGGAAGACAAGAACAGTAGGGGAGAAGCCAAGTCCTCCTGAGGCATGATGGGATTAGTTGAGGGGGCTATAGAGCGATTGCTGCAGCCCTGGATGGAGAGGTTTAGGTGTAGCGGCTCACCCCTGTAGTTAAAGAGATTATCAACAATGAGAATGATCTAAAGAAAAGTTCCTGGACTCCACACATAGCCTGAAAAGTCTCAACATTCTTTAAACAAATTCCCAGAAAAGGCTTTTTATTATATAAGTATTGTGCAGGCAAGCGGCAGTGCAGGTGCTCACCCTGTGATCCCCAGCAGCTCCACTCGCCTCCACAAACTTAATAACACACACAGGGGGGATGACAGGCTTTTATATTAAAAGCCGTATATTCTGATTATTTCTCCCTTTTGTGAATTGCTTTTTTTTAAGAAAAGGAGACAGAGACAGTGTCCTCTCAGTGCAGAGACACAAAGCTAAATTGTTTACTTGATATAATAGAAACCACCAAAGCTCTACATCCAAGGAAACTCTGCAGACATGAGAATGAGCTGCAGATGTCTCCTGTCATTTAATCACCTTTGAGTTTCATATTTTGTCTTGTTATGTTCCTTGAAATTTTGTTTAAATTGCAGGTTTTAAGGATTACAAAATAAAAAAAAATTACAGAGTGAATCTTTTTACACAACTAACTATACAAATGCTGCTTTTCTTTTTTCTTTAAAATTTTGATTCATTTAGTATGAAATAATATCTAGGTAATAAAAACCACCTGAGCATTTGTTTAATGCTCCCTTCAATGATAAAACAAGCAAAGGTTCTTGGTCATTTGACACTGGTATTTGCAGAGGTCCTGGGCCACATTTGACCTATAAGCTTGTGCTAAACCAACCCATTCTCACTCCCAACTCGTCACATATTGACCTTTTCCAAGGTTCCCTCTACGTCCGATTTTGACGCGCGGGGTACCCCCCTCACGTCAGTTACTGACGAGATGGGGCGGAAGTTGTTGTCATATGTTCAGAAAGTGTATAAAATGCGCAAAAACGACCGTTCCAAAGCCTGAAATTACCTTAGTTCACTTTAGACATCCTGTCCCTGACCCTAGTAGGTAAAATTAACCATTTTTAGAAAATGTACGAAATTCAGGTGAACATGTTCTAAAGCGTAAAATGACCTAATATTCACCATGGACATCCTACCCCTGATCCCAGTACCTAAACTTAACCATTAAACCCGATCCCTCATGTTAACCTCAGACACCCGCCCCAAAGCCCCCTGGTGGCGCAACCCGGAAAAGCCGTGGGCGTCAAGGAGTGACGCGAGGGGGGTACCTTCTGCGTCCAAATAAGACGCAGAGGGAACCTTACCTTAAACGTCAATATGTGACGAGTTGGGAGTGAGAATGTGTAGGCTAAACAGCCCCAAAGGGAATTAGGTATAGCATACTTAAAGGAAATGCATATTGCCCACTGCCTTTTTAAACTACATCTCTTATTGTGTGAATAAGGGAAGTTCAGTTTTTGTCAAATCTTGAAAACAACATAACGCACTACTGGGAATGGTCACACTCAGAGTATGTGTTGTGGATGATTCTCAGCTAGCATAAAAAGTAAATTTATGCTCCATATTGGTAATTTTTACTAATTAAAATACACAGTTTGTGTTCACTAAAATTGATTACCTGGGATAAACAACTTGAATTAAAGGCACAGTGTGTAGGATTTGTTGTTTTCGGTGACATCTAGTGGTTGAGTGGTTGAATCATCCTCCCTGGTCCTCCCCCCACCCCCACCCCCGCTTCCAAACGCAAAGGAGTTGCTACGGTGTCTCTCAGGTGTCAAAAACCTTTGATAATTCCAACCTCGATGTCTACCAGCAGCTTCAGGGCTAGTGATGTTTCAAGTGGTAAGATTATGAGCTTTAATAAGTAAAATTATCCCAGCTACAATGACAGACAACAAATATTACATTTATAGTATCACAACTAAAACCGTTTTTGACGCCGCCGCCGCAATTTGTCCTTCATGAGCCTTCGTAGACAAGATGGCGTCTGCCTGTAGTGGCGACCCACGACCATGGAGATATAAACAGCTTTTTATAAGGTAAAAATAATGAAACAAGGTCTTTGTCTGCAATGATTAGACATGTTGTTTTTGTTATTGTCATTAGTGATTATCTCAATTTCGGCTAAAAGAATTGACAAAATCCTACACACTGTGCCTTTAAGTTAAATCCAAAAGGCACTCAAGTATGATTTTCTGAGTATTTTTTAAACTAATCCATCTTTTAGTTAATGACATATTTCACTTACAGACAGAGTGGTAAACTCAATGGTAAAGTTTAAAGCTAACACAATAAGGACCTGATACTAACGATGTGCAACTTGATAGCGTTTGCAAACCTGATCTACTGACCGTGTGCATGGTGGGTTACATCTGTCCCATGAGCAAATGAGACATATTGTCTGTCCAGCCATGCCATTTTTGAGTTGCTGAAAGACCTATGGGTTGATTTGCATTTTCTTGAATTTGAATCATTTGCTTCCTCCACCAAGGCCTCCAAACTCCATGGCTTAGCAGGGAGTTTTTCCTCTCCATCGTTTGCTCAGGTTGGGAGACTGTGATGAAGTGATTCAACACAGCCTGCTGGTTTCTTCTTTAGATTATTCTTTTTATGTACAGTGCTCTGAGACAATGTATGTTGTGACTTGGCGTTATATAAATAAACTTGAACTTGAACTTGAACTTCAAACTTCCTTTTTCTGTTATGGGCACTCTGCTCTCCCAAATTCTCCATAATTACAGCCAGTTGCACAGTGACTGCTGGATATGGGCACCAGTGACCCCCGTGACCCTGAAAGGAAGCAGTGGGAATAGATAATGGATGGATGGATGGACCTGCAACATGCCACTAATTGCACATGCAATTTTTTTTAGTTTGGACACACAATTTAGTGTTCGTTATTTTGAATCTAGGCAGATTAGGCCTTATGTATGTGATAGAAATCCATACTTCCACACCAAATTTACCTATAAAATTGCCTGAGTTACTTCCATTTTTATGTTTGATAAGATTGCTTAGCTGTGGCAGTCATCTTGAATGGTGTTGACTTTCAAAGCTATTCAGTTGGCCGACATACAAAGAAAGCTTCATGAACATCTATCCACTAGTCAATGAGTTATGTACCTAAATCGGACAGACAAACAAGTGAACAAACAATTGCTTACCTTTGGCCTGTTGACAGCAAATGCTAATAAATATGTGGCCTCAAAATTCTCCCTTGATATATATATTTTTAAATGATGTATCCTGGAATATAATGTGGAGATTTAGTTGAGTAATTCTTATACTGCTGTATTTGATTAGGACCTGTTTACTTTTTCATCCTGAACAGAGCTGGGAAAAACACATTTTGTATGAGTTTAACAACTTTCCAAAAGTAAATTGTGTTCTTTTATCCTTAAATACTGTATCTCTTTCTTTATTATTCTTATTATCTGCTACTTCAAAACAAGGAGTCAACAGTTGGAACGTAAAGATATTAAATTCTAAAGCACATTTTTTTCTTCAGGAATAAAATGAATTAAGGTAAATCACAATAGAAGGGCAAAAAGTCTCCTGAATACTTGTCCTTTTTGCTTAACTCACATTTTCCAGATGATTGAGATTTTTGAAAAGAGAAGTTTGTTGCAGGTCTGAGTTTGTGCGGTGTGAAGTGGGGTGTTGCAAAAGCAGGAGGGAAGCAGGGAGGTGGAGGGGAGGGAAGGGGTAGAAGAAGCAGAGGGCTGTGAGAAAAACACACAAGCTCATCCACCAGCGATTCAAATCAATTTCAAAGCAGAGCCGCTTGAAATTTCTGTACCAATAAGCTCAAGGTTCCTCATTTGAAGAAGAACAAGCACACAGAAGCAGAGGTGGCAGTGGTGAAGGGGGGGATAAGCAGCCGCTGACGAAGAAAAAAGGACAGAAAAAAAAACCCTCTCAATTCCAACTTGCAAATAAAAAAGCAAAGCAATCAATCATGTCAGAGAGCCCTCATTCCTCGCTGCTCCTTCCAGGCAGCAGCAGAATGAAATCGGACAAGACTAGAATATGCAAACTTTTCTGCTTTTTCTGGACGCGTGGGGAGAGGTGGCAGGGGTGATGGAGAAACAAGGAAATGGCGATGGAGCGGCTCGGAAAGATAAATGGGTGTTCCTGGCAACGACACAAGGCCCTGTTAAAAGTTTACTGTCACAAACACTAATTAATCATCATAGTAAAGGCTATTAATCATATAATAATGAGAGGGGGGGCCTCTTTACTTTGGCCCCATCCAGGTCTCCTGCTGCCCTATGGCCCCTGAAAGCCTCGCTGAGCAGAAATCTCAAAGATTCAGTCTTAGATAAACACTTAAGGCTATCACTAAGAACATTTAAATTACAGTGAGGAGTTTTAGGGGCAGTGTAAGAGCTCATTGGTTTAGTGATAACATATATTTTTTTCTATATCTGTAAAGATGAAAAGAACAAAAACAATGAAACAAGTTAATATGAAGTGAAGCCTGTTCAAATGAAAGATAAAAGTATTTTTCCAGGTGTGTTCTCACTGGTAGAACAAAGTTTGATTCACTACTGCCTTTGAGTGAGAAAAATTTTTTAAGAGCAAACATGTCAATCCCTTTGGACGTTTACCTGTATCTTGACCTTCTGAAATCTGGACAAGGGGACACTCGGCCATTTAGTAAAAAAAAAAACAAAAAAAAAAACAAAACATGAGAATTAGTTTTTGAAAAAATCTGTGAAATTACCCAATACATCTGTATACATATAAAATAGGGGGAAATCTGTGTAATTTACAGACAATCTGTACAATCTGATGTGTATGTAAAAGTCACATATTGTGTTTGTCATTTTACGTGGGGTTCACAAGCTGAAATAACTGGGTCGATATTTGGCATGATTTTGCCCTTCTGACAAGCTTTAAGAGGCCCCAATTGTCATGATGGCTCTAAAGACACTCTTAGGAGATATTTCTGCCCTGTGTGGTGTGTTAAGGCTGATTTAGTCAGCTGGGAAGGATGTCAAGACTGCTCTGGCCTCAAACTGGAGACATTCAACGTGTTGGATGGCCTTAGCCTGATACCCCAGAATGTGAGTCTTTCACCTGAGAACAAACAAGCCTGCAGCCTTTTGAATGTGACGTGTTGATGAGAAAGGAAGGTGGCCATTCTTCCTGCGCTGGTGCCCCTGGGGGCTCCACGATTGGGGTCCCTCTCGGAGTCTTTGGCTCTGGTCACCCTTATGTCTGCCTTGGGTCTTGGGGGTCGGGTCTGTGGTCCTCCACAGGCACTATTAAATATTCCATTGGAGAAATCTTGTATATACATACATGCTCACAACCGCACAAAAACAGGTGTTCTGATCCTGGGGTTTCTGACAGTCACTGAATATATACTGTATATATATATAT
>NW_013952417.1:646921-656267 GCF_001266775.1 Austrofundulus limnaeus | reverse complement strand
ATAAACACGGAGGAGAATCTAAAATACAGACTAACTGCCGTGGTGCACCAGAAAGTCTGGTGGATGCTAGAGACATATTATTTATTTATTTTTTCTATTAAAAACACAAACTCTAATGTCATTCCTCATTTCTTGTCTGTCATATTTATTATGACCCCTGCATGCGAAGCGGGGGTCACATTGGTTTTGTATTGTTTATTTACTAATTTTTTTCAGGGATTTTTGGTCAAATGTAGCATGAAAACGGCTGCACCCATCAACATGAAATCTGGCTGGAATGTTGATGCATATGAAGCGGGGGCCATCATAATTAAGGTTATGGTTGATGTCATAATGCATGTATATTGATATATTGTTACGTATTTATTATTAAGCCAAGTTAAATGTCAGGTTTGTGGTATGTTTATGGACTTGTGTTTGTTTTGTGTTTAATATTTATCATTTTCATTTACCAACCCACTTCTTGTCTGGATACACTGTATTTTAACTTTAATGCAACATGTGTGTCAGAGAGACAGGTTGTGATTGGTTGAGTATTTTCTGCCATCTTTTGGAGCACAATCATCTGGAAGCTGTGTTCTCTTTGGGTTTTACATCTTAGTAGACAAGAGTAACTGCAAGGCTGATTTACATTTTGTAGAATTGCTTCAGTTTTTTTCCTGGCATTTCCACCATTGTCCTTCATCACTTTCGAAATCAGAGTGCTGGTAATAAAACACGACGCTCCTGTGTCAGGCTGAGATTACTGTGTTGTGTTCTAAGAATAAAACAGGCAGTAAACAGAAGAAGATTGCTGACACACACTGTATGACTGCCCTTGTGTGTTTTGTGATGCTCTATTGTGAGAACAGGTCAACTTAATGTTAAGTACCTTGATATTTGTGTTCATTGTTGTGTAGGTGTAAACTTTTTTTTAAGAAATTGACATCCTTGTCTAAATGGCTAATAGTATGTTATGTTAGGTGTGTGACTAATGAGTAGATAAATATCACAATTTGAATGATTTTAGTTATTTTCCTTTATCCTTTGTATTTTCTTTACTTGCTATATTTTGTACCTGTTGCACCTTTACACTGAATCAAATTCCTAGTCTGTGAATCCTGTTCATTGACAATGGCAATAAAACTGATTCTGATTATTTTAGCTGTGATTTTTTAACAGTCTTAGTGGTTTTATTTGGGCTTTTTATTTGTAATTTTGACCTTTCATTTGCTCTACTTTTTCTTAAATAATTTGGTTGATTGTTTGGTTGTCTCTTTTGTTCTGCTGCACAGAGCTCTCTGGGAATTTGTGTTTTGTTCTTTATTGTGAGGTTTGAATGAATCTGAAATCTGCAACTGTGCTTCACGGCTTCAGCCTGGCAGGTCAGGGCTCCCTCGGTGCCTGTGTGTGACCTGTGAGTTTCCTTTGCAGAAATGCTTATCACACTGGGGGGCATTAATAAACTGCAGGAGTGCATTAAACAGCGCAGGTGTCAGTGCATGCTGATGGAGGCAGCTGCAGTGTTGTCCCTCCTGTATGCAGATCAGCCTGAAGGTCAGGCAGCCGCCACACTTCGAACCACTGCACTCGCATTATAATGTGTGTCCACACACCTTCAGCCATTCAGCATTTGATTCATTGTACATTTGACTCTGTAGCTATGTGCTGCAGTTTTTATTTTTACTCAAACACCAAATAGGAGGAGTGTGGAGTCAGAGTGTCTTGGTAAGCTTGATGTAAGACGTTGGAATAAGGTCTGACATTGTCCTGCTGAAAAATGACATATACACAATAACAATAATAACACAATATCTGAATTTGAAATGTCTTGTTTCTAGAATTACTTTCATGGCTCTTTTATATTTTGTGTGTGTTTCTCAACATTTCATGAATCTGTAGGAAAGCAGTGCTCTGCTCCTCGATTGGCTGAGGCAGCCATTGGCTGCAGCTGCAGTTCTTTGGGATGATTTTCTCCTGGGCCTTATAAGGCTGCAGAGAGGAACAGATCCTCGCTGGAAAGTATTTGATAGGATATGAATTTTAATTTTTTTAATTAATTAATTAATTTATTTTTTATTAGTAAGAGTCATTTCAGTCCACACTCCATTCCAGTTGATGGCGGTAATGAACACCTAAAGTTTTCTGCAAACCGCCAACAAAGAAGAAGAAGAAGAAGAAGAAGAAGAAGAAGAAGAAGAAGAAGAAGAAGAAGAAGAAGAAGAAGAAGAAGAAGAAGAAGAAGAAGAAGAAGAAGAAGAAGAAGAAGATCCTCACTGGAACTTCACATACTTCTCAGTATGAGCTGCAGCCCTCTCTCAACCATTAGATCTGGACCTTGCTAATCCTGAGCTCTGTTCTCTTCTAAGGATTGTTGGTGACACCCCTGGTCTGCCAGCCTGCCTGATGAACGAAGTGCAGCTCTGCGTCTGTAAATATTCACCTGAGGGACTCACCTGTGGGATTCACCTTGGACTTCACCTCCCTCCCTGGATCTTCACCCCACTCTCCTTGCCCTTGGGCCAGACCTGGACCTGTAAGAAAATAGTTGTTAAACCATCTAATCAATTCATTCATCTGAAGACCTGAGACTGACTCAAGCTCCTCCCGTTTCAGGTTATCCTGATTCCCCTCCCTTCACTGTAAATAAACAACTGTAAGTCTCTGAAGTCAAGTCTTTTCCTCTGCTCAAATTTGACACCTGTTTCTGTTTCTGATAGACTCAGTGTATAAATTTATTGAAACTTTCAGAAAGCAGTTAGTTGTACATTTAAACGTTTAAATTTTACAGTCAACTCAGTTCCTGATGTCCACCACAGCTACTCAGTCTCAGTCTTCACAAAACTGACCATCCCTCTGAAGGAAAATTTATTCTTTTTAACACTGATTCTTAAATGCACTACATATTCATTATTTTTTTGTGAGAGATCTAGGCTATTTTGATCATTTTTTTCCACTAGACTTGTATGTGGGTCTGGTCATGTGGTAGAGAAGACCCTCCCACTCAATGTGATGTCTTGCCTCTGAGGTGTGGCCACACCTGCAAGGTTATGGGTAAAATGTGTGGATTGTTTTGAATCGGTAACAAATTATCTTGAATAAAGAGCAGATGAAAGTATTTGTATGGATTTATTATTTGGAATTAAATGTTCAAGTCTAATCTGAATTTGTCTCCTGGTTCGTGTCTCACCTCAAAGTAAAAACACTTTCTTACACCTCCTGTACATTTGAAAAAAAGTGTTAAAATTAGAAGTGGTTAGATTAGCTACAGATCACACAAAATTTGACAATATTGCGTTAAACTGTGCAAAATGTGTTTGAACAACTCATTTTATTTTTTAAATTATTGGAATTGGTCACACAAATCTAAATTACTTATTGTTTGACCACCCAGTGACTCTGTGCTGTACTGGACCTTTAAACGTAAGAACACAAATAATCTAAAAACCAATGTTCTAAAACTATTTTAACATTTGTTTTGTTTACACTAAAAGAAGAAAAGCTGCAACAACAAAATAAAGTTAAAATTTTGGACACAAATTTTTGCGTTGCTTGTGCTCTTTTATAAATGGATTTTTTCACTTTTACTCTGTCAGTCTGGAAAAACGTCAAGCATGAAAAAAGATGTTCTGTTGCACATCAGGAACCCTGGACGTTCAACATGATTTACGATTGAAAAACACTAAAACCAATCCCTGGAGCTTGATGAGGAGGCAAAGTGGGTCAGAGTGTGTTTGCCATCTTGTAAAAGCTGTTGGCAATTTGTGGCCATCACTGTTCTCCAAACACAGATGCCTCATTAAGTGAACGGAGGTAAATGAAGCGTTGCTTTACTTTACACCTGTAGGTTTGCAGCTCAGGAGAGGACAGGAAATGGAGCATGAATTTACAGAGCACCGTCACATTAAGTGTAACGTACAAGTTGTCAGCTGAAAGCCACCACAGGCGCTCAGACGTTTTTATCACTGGGATTTGACTGAACAATGCTTCAGTCAACACTTCATAATTCTTCATGTGTGGGTCTAAAATTGGGCTGAAACTCACAGCTCCCTTGTGGTTTTCCCCTGTTGTTTTACACGTTAACAGTAACAACATTTGTAAGCTGCTCTGGTCAAACTTCCAATAAAACACACCCTCAGCATATAGAGTAGACCTGCACAGTTAACAGCATCTACAAAATCTGCATCAACATGGCAAAGAAAGGGATGCTACAGTCATGTAGAATTTAAAATGTGTTCCTCCCCAAAGTCAGAAACACCAAGCTGTAGCTCAATATATTTGAAACTACCAATAGCTGTTTTGTATTAGCTGTGGCCACTTAGAATTTTACAGAAGCTTAGCAAACTTTCAGCACTGTGTAGATGAAGGATATTGTCAGCTATAACCATACCAACAATTTCTAAAACAAACGGCCAGAGGTTTTTCTTCTATGTTTATACTAAAGCATGGAATGACATTCCTCAAAACATAAAGTCCATTTCAAAACCACAGCCCTTTAAGAAGAATCTTGTCTGCCATCTGCTGGACACTTTTTGTTGTGCTCATGTGTAGATGTCCTATTTTGCAAATGCTGCCTTTTTGAAATTTGGAATGCTTGTTTGTCTTTGTGTCTATGGTGTATAATGATGTCAATCAATCAATCAATCAAACTTTATTTATAAAGCGCTATAACATCAGCCACTGCTGAAACAAAGTGCTGAACACATAAAATAAAAACTGAACACAAAAACACAATAAAATCACACAGTTAAATAAGTAAAATCAGCACCAATACAGTAAAAGTTGAGTAAAATCAAATCTCAGTTGGGTTGAAGGCCAGTGAGAAAAAATAAGTTTTTAAACGAGTCTTAAAGATGGACAGTGAAGGGGCCTGTCGGACATGCAAGGGCAAGGAGTTCCACAGTTTAGGGGCACTAACAGAGAAGGCCCTGTCTCCTCTGAGCTTCCGTTTAGAACTGGGAATGACCAGGAGCAGCTGGTCAGCAGACCTGAGTGACCGAGGAGGGGTGTAACGGTGAAGAAGCTCTGTTAAATAGGATGGGGTGAGGTTGTTTAAAGCCTTAAAAACAAACAGAAGGATTTTAAAATGGGCTCTAAAACAGACAGGCAACCAGTGGAGGGAAGCCACACATGTGATTGTGATGCTGTAATTCTGAGTGTTTTATGTGCTGCAGAACAGGAACCTGCTGTAAAACAGCAATTATGCTGAGTCAGGCTTGATTTTTAATAATCTTTTCCTGTTAAATAAATAAATCAAATCAAATCAAATGATCGCAATATAAAACTTTTTTGTGTTTATCAAGATAGCTTCATCTTCATCTTCCTCTGCTGACAAACTCAGTCCTCACTGTGTCAGAATGGATGTCAGCAGGATCAACGGGCTGCTTTGATGTCAACCTGAGAGGCACTACTAGCCCCTCCCCCGTCAGAGTGTCGGAGCAGGACGAGTCAGTGCAACGTCAATCAAATGAGAGAGAGGGTGGGGGCGATTGTTGCATTTGGGGGTGGGGGGGGTTATGGGTAGAGTAGTTTATTTTTCATGTAATACTTCATTATTGTTTTTTTAAGACAAAGCTAATTGAAAGGGGCGCTGAGCAGAGTTACAACCAAGGATTACAAATAATTACTGTTTTTCTTCTGCAGTTTGGCACCCTCTCCAGCAGATGGCGCTCTAGGCGACCGCCTAGTTCGCCTATGCCAAGAGCCGGCTCTGACTTAATTGTTTGTGTAGAGAACTGTTTCGAGGTGAATTACATAAGGCGCTGCTGGTGAAAAGCAAAGGAGACTTTTCTGCAGCAGCAAACAATTGCCACCCCTGAAATATTTTTCAGGAAGTGCCACAGCTGAGTTCTGAGGAGTGAGGGGGGGTGACCAATATGCTTGCTTTCTGCTTTCACACCACCAAAAGAGCATATTGGTCACCCCCCCTCACTCCTCAGAACTCAGCTGTGGCACTTCCTGAAAAATATTTCAGGGGTGGCAATTGTTTACTGTGCACCGCTTAGCAGGCAGTTAGCTCGCCCATGTCTTACACATGTGACATTCACCACCAACAACAATGATGGTTTTCATAGTTTTACTTTTTAAAGCAGAGTTTGGAATAGTTACAAAGATTCAGGAGGAGTTATAGGAGCACTGAAGCCCAGACTCGAACGACAGTCCGCTTTATTATGTGTTCCAAGACGGCGGCATCTTAACAAACAGTCACAGATGAAAAGTTTCTACAGTATTTTACCAAAGGGAAAGCAGTTTTGATAGTGCAATCATGGAAAAGGGTTTGTCCTTCAGACAGACTTAAGAATACTCTCCAACTAAACTCCACACATCAGGCATGAGAAGTCGTCCTTTACCTCACATTTATCAAAGCTCATCTAACAGAAGTGTAGACCCACAAGTGCATTCCCTCCTGTCTTTGATCCTCGCAGGACATCTGTTAATTTCCTTTTAAACAGATAAGTTATGTATGAGAATCAAAGCTCAATCTGAGACAGATGATCATAATTAACCACTCAGGCAACCATCGAAATAATTAGGGCATGTTAAACAGCAAGCGAAAACAGAATCCCTTCCACCGATGACCTCCAGACTCTGACACTTATCTATAATAACGGCCTTCTGAGTGGAGGGATGACATAATAAACACGCAACCCTGTGGCCAGGTTTGTCACACATACGTCCTTTAACTGCACAGACACTCTCTAATTGGTTTGGCGAGAACATTCCTCTCTGTAATTACCCACCAAAAGCAGCCAGGGAGCATGTGGGCCAAGGTGTGTAAGGTCTGAGCTGATGGGAGCACTCGCTGTCCTTCAGTACATTACTCAGAGATCACCCGAAGAGGGTGACACAGATAGCTCTCCTTCATGTGCCCCATGGGGGAGTGGGATGGCTTAAAAGCAAGGGAGACACGGGAGACCCATTGACCTGAGGACAAGAGATGGAGGGGGGTGATAGAGCAGGGGTAAGACTGGGGATAGAGGACGGGAGGGAGGACAGCTCTCTGAGCTCTGCTGTCAGAGGGTCTCTAAGCGGTCTGTCAGTGCTGCTTTAATCAAGGACACACTGCTGCAGGACCACAGGCTGACAGACGAGCCCGACGCAGGCAGTGGGACTGTCACCTGAGGAGGAGGAGGCTGGGCTTCAACATGCAGAAAAACCTGCTGCTTGATATAAATATGCTCATGGATTCACCGCTGAGGTGAAGAGTGAACTAAACCTGAGATTTTCAAAAGAGTTAGCAGTCAAACTTGACTGCTTCAAATTTCTAATAAGCTTTTAGTTTTGTGAAAGTGTGTACTTAAACAACGTTTGTTCTGTTTGCACTGCTTTATAAAAAATGAACTTTACCGTTGATGTAACTGAACATTACCAGCAGGATGTGCTGAAGCACCACTGCAGCTTAATTTCAGAGTGCTGTAATGTTTTAATTACCAGTAATTAAACTAATTTGTAAGGTCTTAAGTGCATATTTGAATAAAAAACAAACAAACAACAACATCAACAGAACTGAGTTTTCTTTCAACTTCCAGCAATACTATTCTAACCGAGCTTTTTAAATTTAAATTAACACCATAGTGTGTCATATTGTTAATATAATGGGATGTTTTGTTTTTCTTCATCTTCCCTTTTGTGGTTTTTAGTTTTTCTGTTGTTAAAGGTAGCACAACTGTGTTTGCTGCGTGACATGTTTCACCTGTTCCCCCATGTTTGCCTTGTATGTCTTCTTGAATGGGTGTTTCTTAACTGCCCCCCCCCCTTCCCTGAATGTACAGCACCTTGTGAATTTATTTCTGTGAAAGGCGCTATATAAATAAAACTTTACTTACTTACTTACTTACTTACTTAAATACTTACTTATTTTTACTGTGTCCTGATGCATCTCAGTAATCCAGGTAGAAAAACTAAAAAAGAAACAAGCAAGTCCTGGGCGGGTTCTTCTTTAATGAAAAGTTTCGTCTCTCCTCCAAGAGACTTCTTCAGTCTGATGAGTTTCAGGTGAACTTAGCCTTATACCCTCCACCTCCACATGGTGGACAAACAGGTTAGTCACATGCAAAAGAGGACCTGTAGCTATTGTGTGTCACAGTTGCTAATACTGGCCGCAGGAATGCAGAACTCAAGAAGAAGAAAAACTTTTTTTACTTGTTTACCGAGACTTTCAAAACCAAAAATCAAAGGCGGGGGTGGTAGCAACACCTCACAGGATTTTAAGAATAAACTGAAGCTGACACAGAGGTGACTTCAGCTTGGGGTGACAATGTCAGACTGACTGTCAGTTGAAAACTGAAGGACTTTATAGACGGGCTGATGAGGGGAGTACACCTGGGCAAAATGACAACAGGGAACAGATGAGAGTGTGCGAGGCTAAAGCTAAGGAACCAAAACTGACTGAGGGGAAATGAACTTGGCACAAGGAAACAAGGAGTACACAGGAATAGACAAAATAATCACAGAAAGTAAATTTAACAATAAAGATGAAAGACTACATAAAAAAAACAAAAAACAAATTCAGGCATTTAGATCTATGTTGAACACTTTAAGGTGTTTACTTAAACAAATGTGTATCAGTGAAGTGACAGAAAATAATATCAAGATGCTTATACAGAATTTGGTTTCTCAAAGTTCTTGGAGAAATTTCATCAAAAGTTAGTTTTCTAAAGATAAATTATAAGTGGACTTAGTTTTACACACACTTCTTTTGCGTTTCAGCTTAGTTTTTAATAAGATAATGACAGACCGCAACAACCCAAGTGTTTATTTAATTTAATTTTTTATGTTGTTTTAAAAAATTATTTTTTTAATGTGATAGGTAAAAACTTCACTTTCTTGCTAAGAACTCTAAAGCAAGGCATCAAACTTTTCACATTATTGTAGTTTGTTGTCTCCTGTCTGAAGCACCCTTTTTTACAAGCACTCAATCAAAATGCCCTGATACTCAGAACAGATACCAATACCTCCTGATGCATCTCAGTAATCCAGGTAAAAAATCAAAAAGAAAAAAATTGTATAGGTCCTCTGGACGGGTTCTTCTCTAATGAAACGTTTCGTCTCTCCTCCAAGAGACTTCTTCACTCTGAGAGTTTCAGGCAAAATTCAGGCTTTTAAGCCCTGCCTCCATGTGACTGATACTCACATCACATGGATCACATATCAGTCACATGGAGGCAGGGCTTAAAAGCCTGAATTTTGCCTGAAACTCTCAGACTGAAGAAGTCTCTTGGAGGAGAGACGAAACGTTTCATTAGAGAAGAACCCGTCCAGAGGACCTATACAATTTTTTTCTTTTTGATTTTTCTACCTGGATTACTGAGATGCATCAGGACACTCTGTTAAGCTTCCAGCAACTTCCTGATAATAACTCAGAGGC
>NW_013952417.1:636625-646590 GCF_001266775.1 Austrofundulus limnaeus | reverse complement strand
GGCCTGTTGTGTGTGTAATTTCTCTTTCTCCCTAAGTCCTGGGTTTGTAGGGACACTGTCTCCTCTGTGGTACAGAGTCCAGATCACTCCTAACTTGTGTTCCAGTGGGTGGTGGGAGTCAAAACGCAAATATTGGTCTGTGTGGGTGGGCTTACGATATACGCCAGTTTCCAACTGTCCTCCATCCGAAACCGAGACATCGCAATCCAGGAACGCCAACCTGCCATTTTTTACATCCTCTCGTGTGAACTTAATATATTCATCCAGTATCACTCCACCCCCTGTTAACAATAGGTGTTAATTAGGTGTCAACGATAGCCATGCGATGTGAGTATCAGTCACATGGAGGCAGGGCTTAAAAGCCTGAATTTTGCCTGAAACTCTCAGACTGAAGAAGTCTCTTGGAGAAGAGACGAAACGTTTCATTAGAGAAGAACCCGTCCAGAAGACCTACACAGTTTTTTTCTTTTTTTTTTTTAGATACCAATACCAGTACTGATACTGGGTTACTGGTATCAATGCTTCATTCAGTGTGTTACAGTTTACATTTCAAGTCATGTTTGTCAGTTCCACGTTTGAGAAATTAATACAAGTTGAAAGAAAATTGTATTTGTTATTTTTATTTATTTCAAAATGTTGCAACAGTATATATCAAGCTGTATATTGGATGTGATCAGAGGGGCTGTAGGCCTATAAAGAAGGGAGCCACATTGTTCTAAATAAAAAAAATGTATGTTTTCAAAGTCATTGTGTAACATTTAAGTTCTAACTCAGTAAGTACTTGGTGTCAGTTACTTGTACTTGGTTTAAAAAAATGTAGCCGGACACCCCTAATTTGATTTATGCTTTTTTTTCCTGCCTGGAAATAAAACTGCCTCTGTGACATCCAACAGAAGAACACAAGGGCAGTCTGTGAGCGTTCTCCTTGCAGTTTCAGATTAGACTCCTGATTGTCACGACTGAAGGTCAGACGATATTTTATCTCTTCCTCTACAAGGGAAAGAGTTTTGTTTGAAGAGTCAGTTCCTGATCAGAGCTGTTGAAGAGGTCTGTTAGGTACGAGCCTCAGCTGTGTGACTTTGTGGAGTCTGTGTGTGTTTGACCAGCAGTAGTCTTCTGTTGGATTCTGGATGACTGGGTTTGGTTCAGTGCTAAGGAAAAAAAACTGTGTGTGTGGTAATAACATTAATGTTATGATTAGTTGGGTAGAGGGCCTTTGATGACTCGCTTAATGAGAGGTCTGAGGGCGCTGCACAGCATGGAGATGGAGACCTCCCACATCAAACACCAACCCCCATGCTGCTGCTGCTCCTTCCCTCCCATCTCTCCCCGAAGACCCTCACTGACTCACTGACTGAAAGTCCAGAGAGGAGCCAAAGAGCCAAACTGATGAGTCTTGTAGTTACAACAGTACACAGCATAAATACAGACTTTGTAAATGTAGCCTTTATACACAGTAAAAATGAAATGTTGGATTTACTTAACCATGTTATGTGACCTGGTTCCACTTAACTGAGTTGAGTAAATTCAAAGCAATATACCAGTTTTTTAACCAAAGAACATGAACATGTTGCTTTGAATTTACTCAACTCAGTTAAGTGGAATCAGGTCACATAACATGGTTAAGTAAATCCAACATTTTATTTTTAGAGTGAGGATTCTCTGTAAAAAAAGCAATTATGTCATTTAATGCTTTTCCTTAACGATCAAAGTATTTTACACACTTTGCAATGAGGATCACAGCGAACCCAATATTTGTTTTTAGGCCACTGCTGCTCACTGTGTAATGTGATTTCCTTACACATCACAAACTCCCCAGGCAATTAGAGCCGGTGGAGACATAAAAAAATTACAACCTTTAACTCTAAGAGCAAAGTTTACATGTAGCAAAATGTTAAATAATAATTTAAGTTAATAATAAATAATTTAAATAATTAAAAGTGTTTAATAAATAATTTAAAATATGGTTAAATAATATATAAGACTCAAGGGAACAACTTTTCTGTAAGTTGTCAAAACATGATTGACTGAGGCCTCAAAAAAGTGACAAGACAAATAGAGAAGGAAGCTAACGTTAGCAAAACTTTACCAGATCCTTCAACATGAAGGATGAGTTCGTTAAAAACTTCGTAGCTGTATGTGTAGTCAGATATTATCCCACCGAGACAAAACAAAACAATAAAATGTTGTTTAATTTAGGTGGTGTTATCAGAACAGTAAAGGCTACAGACCTTCTAGGTAAAACAAGTTGTTGTCACCAAAAAAATAAATAAGAGACTTGCTTGTCCAGATTTTAATCAGTGAGCAAAATAAAATACAAATTTAAAACAAAAGGTTTTTTTATTTTATGTAATTATGGTAAACTACTGCATTAAAGTCAATATCTTCATTTCATAAAAAAGAAGACCTGTTTTAAGCTCATGTAAAATATTTCTGCATTCATTTCTCTTCTGTCATTTTAAAACACTTTGAATGTATTTTTGTTCAAATGTGTCAAAATTAAAACTGGGATATTTTCCTGCAAATTGTTAACATTTTTATAATCCACCACATGATTATACACTGTTAATGTAAAAAATAGATTAAATTATAAAATAAGGAATTTAAAAAGCAAACAGATTGAATTAATTGGCCTACAGTACAGGGTAGATACTAATGTATGCATTTGATCAAATTGGACTTTTATTGCATTGACATTGTTTGCAACTATTAGTAAATGCCAATTTAAATACAAGAATTATTGTTCTTATTATTTTGTTGGGATTTTTCAATGCTGTTAAATAAAAAAAAGAATAAAATGTTTTGATCATTTTTAACCTGATTTTATTTTTATTAAGTTGTATTTTCTTATAATATTAAAATGCCAGGAAGTTTATTTTAATAACTACAGCAGGACTATTAAACAAAAACAGTTGAAAATGTCTATAACTGAGTTTTTCTTTCTTTTATTATATATATTTTTACAATATGCCTACATGGATTTATGTCAAACTTGCAACAAAGTTAAACTTCTTGGTTTAAATTAAATGTGTCACTTAGATTGTAAAGCAAAGTCTCTAATTCTGAAAAATCCCAACTTTCTTTTCTTTCCTTTTTTTGATGATAGAATTCCAAACTTTTCAGGTGTAATTCTGTCAAGCAGACAATATTTTAACAGTTGAGGGTTGAAAACAAATGTACTCGAGCACACTGCAAAAAAGAAAAATAATAAAATAAAATAAAATTGAAAGAGAAAAAGAAAAAGAAAAGGTAAATAAATGTTGAAATTCTCTCTTCAGATTTTTGATTTTTAAATATGAGCCTGTTTACTCTTAGAGAGCTGATCTGCAAATGACTAAATGTTATGTTTTCATATTACACTTCAAATCCTGATGTATATTAACAGAATGCAACTTGTCAAACATGGTGATGAATGTGCATACGAGTCAAACAAACTGTCAGCGCTCCATGTTACTGCAGGAGGACAAACACAGCCATTCACATGTGTGGATGTGAGCGAGTCCCGCTCTCTCAAGTTTACTCAGCTTGGGAATTACATCTTACAGATGGCTGCTTCATGAGGGGAATGGGCTCATGTCACAGGGGGAAAATATTATTGCAGCACTGACCTCTGTTTGAAATCGCTCTAAATGTCGTCCCGACTTCACAAGACATCGTCAGCCGCATCAAAGACCCGACTCGTCTCACACTCTGTCTCCACTCTCACCTCAGCTTTAAACAGAAACCAACACATGATAATGACAGAGGGATTGCACACAGACACACACACACTCGAGCGCTCTCTTTGTTTATGCATCTAAAATGGCCGGTGCAAAAGAGTTTTTAAACAAAAAATGGGTTCAGATCACAGTTGTTAAGTAACTATTTGAGGTCATGAAAGCCCTACAGGGTTTCTCAAAATAGGGGGGTGAAAAATCTCTGTGGTATTTAAACCACACTTCAGTGCTCGACAAATTAACATCAAAGTGTGTCCGCTGAAGGAAATGCTGTTCAAGTATATTTTGTAACTCAGTGTGATTTTGCCTTCCCGCCAACAATTGGCAGACTGAAAAGAAAAGAAAAAAAGAAAAGGGGAAAAGTATTTTCTCTGGAGACAGACAACATTGACTCCAATAAAGTTTGATGTATATAATGATGCAACACATACAGTATGAAACTCTCAGGAGCATTGAAATGTGTTATAATTCAAGCTGTAAGAGTTACAGAAAAGACAGAAATATTTTTTACATGAAGCAGATTGAAGTGAAAATTTCCTCAGGAGAGGTTTGTGAGGACAGCAGCTCTTCAGAACTAAACAACATGCAGAAGAGGGCAGCTCTGGAAAACGTTCACCAGCTTATTGTACAGACAGCTTACCGTTCTCATATAGCATGGCCACAGTTCTGCATTCTAAAAAAATAAATTCTTAAAAATAAGAAACACTGAAATATCTCAGCTCTGCAAAACTGATGACAAAAGGCTCAAATTTTTTGACATTACCAGAAAAAAATATTTGCCCGTGTCTTTTACCAGTATCCTGGTTGCACCTTTGACACATTAGAGGTACGCAAACCGGACATCAGTTTTTACTTTAGAACAATGCAAGTTACTACAACCATGCATGACAGTAACCTAATTCAGCCACATTATCTGTAAATTCTACTAAATAATTAGGTCGTTTTTCATGATTACGCAAACAGGAAGAAGATGAAAATGATCAAAAAAGGGGCGGGGCCACAGAGGCATTGCTCCGGCTAAAATCTGAATGGCCTCCTGAAGTGCCCCTATCCTGTCACTCATCTGTCCTTCGCTCGAGAGCTTTGGTGGTGGATGCAGTTCCATGTTCAAACACCAGTGGTGCCAATGAATCAAATGAGAAGGTCAAGCATGAATCAAGCATACAGAAGTCTTCTTTTTTTAAGAATGTTTGAACAATCCTGCAGAAAAAAGTATTTCAACTGACAAACACTGGCTGGGTTTTCTCACTTGCTGTGTTTATCTGTGTAGAGCAAAAATACATGTAACATTGATGAAGATTATTTACTGTGCAAGCTTTTTTCAAATCTCTTTACATGGCATTACAAGTGTTTAAACATGTGTGACTGGTTACATGTATACATCTTACCAGAAACAGGGATTTGCGTGCAAGGATGCTGAACAAATACCTTAATATTAATTTATTCATTTATCTGTTCTGTTCTGTTATTTAACCAGGAAAATCCCACTGAGATCGCAGATCTCTTTTGCAAGGGAGGCCTGGGCCTGAAGACAACCTATTGTACATGGTGTGGGGGAAGCCGAAGTACCTATGCAAGCATGAGGAGAACATGCAAACTCCACACAGAAAGACCCCAGGTCATAACTGGGTATCAAAACCAGGACCTGCTTGCTGTGAGGCAACAGTGCTAACTGAGCCGTCAGGTGCTGATACCGTGACCTCTTGATGGCCACTTACCCAGAAAAATTCTAGATCAGCCCCTGATCAAAACTAGAATTTTAATAACTTAACAGAGGACTCAAAGGCAATGTTTCAAGAGAAGATTAACAAACAGGAACAAAAGAGAAGTAACAGGATCCAGAAAAGACCGTGGAAAATCAAAAACCATGGTTGCATGCATGGGTCATTAGTAAAAGCTCAGTATAGTTGCACTTTTGACTGGGCTCTACTGATGGTGAGATATGAGCATGCAGTGTAGCCAGTTATACTCAACGCTTACATTGGTGCAGTATTCCCTGAAAGGATGTGGCCATACAATTCATAACTTGTGAAATGTTGTAAAAAGGAAAACAAATTGATGAACAAACAAAGTGTTAGAATGGAGTGCAAAGTTACAAAAAATTGGAGGTGCATGACCAGGCACTGCGACATTGTGCGGGGCTAGTGCACAGGGGCGGGGACGACCTGATCGTGTCACTGTTGGCACGCACACCCTCATACTGTGTTTAACACATCAACAATAAATCTAGCTTTAGTTGCAGGTTTTGAAGGTGGGATTATCTCTAATCAGCACACCTTCAAAATGTGCTCTCATTGTCATAGTTGTGTGGCAAAAATCGAGTGATTTTGTTCTCAGCTTTGTGTGTTCTTCCTCTTCTTGTCACAAGCAAACTTTTTCCAATCCACATGCAAAATTTTGGGGTAACTGATCTGAAGGTCATGGGGCGTGTTTGTTTATGCTTAAAAGCGCTCGACAGCAATAGCAACATTTTGCTTCAACTACTTCTCTTTCAGAAGCCAATTGTTTCATGTCAAAACAACATGGATAGTTTTGAGGAGCAGTTGTCCGAGGAAGTCAGGAAGTATGTCCAACTATCTGGCTCTTCTAGACAAAAACTCTTGGATGGAAAGAGCACAGATGTTTTACACAAAGCTATCCATCTACCAAAAAGTGTGGTGACAGATTTGTGGACGATGTAACGGTGGACATCGAAGTGAGACTCCAGCAGGAAGAAACTCAGTGCTGTGATGTACTGCAGTGAGCGGCGTTTCCCAGGAGCTTGGTGTTGTGTATCTCATGAGCTATGAAGGTGTGTGCAAAAACAAACATGGAGCAACCACATGACAGTGTGTCAACAGTTCAGCTTCAGACGTAGCTGTGCCCTTAAAGCCCTTTTCACTAAGCATTCCATGCGGCACCTGAGACCCTTTTTTTTCTATATATGTGTGTTATGAAAGAACCAAAGCAGCATGAGAGGTTAAGTCAGCCCACCACTGTGATGCCTCTGAGCTGTCTAGTAACAGAGCTGTAACATTTGATACATGACAAGGTGAAACAACATCAGAAATCAAGAGTTGGATGCATGCCAGATGCTCTATCAGCCATAAAATGTAGAACACGAGGTGTCACACTTTACGCTTGGAATTTCACATCTTTCTCACCATTGCTTCAATAGCAACTTTTTCTGTGAAAGCTCATAAAGACCTGGCTAATAATTTATGTGGCCTAAAGACAGGCTTATCTTTGTGACCACATTGCAGACATATTTTGATAAAAGGGCTGGAAATACAATAAAAATAACAGTTTGGATTTGTGGTAAAATAACACCAAAGAATGCAGACTGACCCAAGAATGAATGGCTCCGAACAAATAAAGATTTTAATAAAAAATGAAAAGGCTGGCAGGGCAGGAGGCAAAATACAAAAGTCACCCAACCACAAGAAGGGACGAGAGAGCAACAAAGAGTATGAGAAACTGAAAAAAAGAATAAGGACCAGGATATTTAGTAAACTGGGAGGAATGATTGTGACAGCTGATCTGATTAGTGAATGGGTGACAGGTGACACCTCAATACAAGAAGACAAAAAATAAAGCTCAATGAACAACAAGACAAGATAAACTGAGTCAAAAACAACTAAAAACCCATAAATCTACAAAAAATAAAAATTAAAAAACCTCAAAGAAGACATGATCATAACAATAACATGAGACAAAATAATCAAACTACTCTGTAATATAATCTAAGAAAACCAACTATTCAAACCATGAACATCTAAAATAAAAATCTTAAAGTTACAAAAAATCAGGAGTGTTGAGTTTTTGATTGACAGCTCCCTGCATGTATGGTTCACACTATTCAACCTATTAATCATTGTGTAATCATTCTAGCTAGTTTTGATGGAAAGTATTTAAAGTGTTATTATCTTTAATATTAAAGTATTAAAATTATTTTGATTTTAATTCACTGGTATGTTTTTAAACAGACTAACTTAATGAATTCTAACCCAAACAGGTTTAGAGCTTTGTGTTTGATTTGTGTGTTTTCTGGTTTTAAACTGACGTGTGTGAACCACAATAATAATCAGAGTTTACAATATCCTGTGACTTTATGGATTTGATGATCAGAGCTGCAGAGACCTGTATATAACCACCAATGAGCAAATTACAGCTGTGGCAGAAGTGTGTTGTTATGAGCAGCTCATCCACTGTGAACCTATTAAAGTGAGGTTTGTCATGAAGGACATGCTTTGTTTCAGTAAAATACTGTGCAGGCACAGTGCCAACATATTTGAGTAAAGCAAAATGTTTATAGGTAGTAATGTGTTGAACATGACACCAGTTAGAAAAGCTGGATATGAATTTGTTCAAGCAATGGTTCATATTTTTATCAAAACATTTTCTTTCTAAAACAAACTAAAATCTGTGAATCTTCACTTTGATGCATATTTTTTGGCAGCTAAGATCATTACCAAGTTTTCTAAGTGAGGCGTTAAGCTATAATCTGTAAGAGCAACATTTAAGTTGTACCATAAACACTGTCTGTTAATCTACTTCATGTTACACTATATGGGCCACCAGGACAGCTTATTGACTAACAACAGTTTGATTCATTTATTCAACCTTTTATAATCAGAACTCAACATTACATTACAGAGAACTCTACCAGAACAAATGGATTTTTACCATTAGAGTTTGAATTTGTCTTTTTTATTCCAAATATAATCTGAATCAAAAATGTCATCAACGATAATAGATATGGACACTGACAACACAAAGAATAATAATAATAACGTTTTGTACAAACTAGTTGGAATATGTAATTTGGTTTTTAATCTTCGATTCACAGTTTAAAGGTCCAGTCAGACTATAACACTTTTCACAACTAATGCCAACTTGTGGAAATTTTGTCCAACACTGAACATGTCTATGTTAAAGATTAAGACTAAAAAGAGTGGAAGCTTCTTTACATCTGTAATGATAATGAGTTGAACAATAAATTAGTAATTTATTCATAACAAGGTGTTCGTAGGCTGTCTAAAACAGTGTTTCCCAAAGTTGGGGTTGGGACCCAAAGTGGGGTCCTGAAACATCAAGATGGGGTCTTGAAAATATTTTCTGAATTAATTACATTTTTGCCTTAGTTGTTACAAAGGAGTGAGGTTAGTATATTTAAAATGGATAAATGTAGTATAAAATATTTTTACTATGCCCATGTTTAGTTGACCTGATACAAATGTTTATCATCCATACATAGTTGGGGGCACAGGTCTCTGCTACTGTTATTTTGTGGGTCAAAAGCTGAAAAGTTTGGGAACCACTGCACTTTGGTTCCCAAAGTTGGGCTTAGGACCCAGTTATGGGTCATAATTCATGAAGCACCTTGGATAATCTCCAGAAATCAATTTAAAGGGTAATAAAATAATTGCTGATGTAATATTTTCCCTATAATTATTACAAAACACAAAATAAATATAAATAAGTATTTGAATTTGTTACAAGCTGTTTAGATTGTCACAATGCCTGTGTTTTTAGGGTTATTAATGAAGTTTGTGTACTCAGACCAGTAATATTTGTGACCTCTGCCTCTCACACACTGACTGCTGCATCGGCTCCCTGCGACACAGAAGGGAAAAAGTGGCTGAAGAAAATGAAAGGATGGAGTTCGCACAATAGCCCTTTAAAAATGTTTCACTGAAGATAATTCAATTTTTACAGCCTTCATGTCTGGCTGTAAAACTGTCAAAGTCTGCAACATTTTTCAGGCTATATTCAGGCAGCGCAAAATCAGATTTTCAGCAGTTTTTGCACTGCCTGATTTCCACTGGGTTTCACTTTTTTTTTCATTTATAAATATACTTTAAAATGTCTTATACTTAGAAAACCAAACCCAAAAGAACACTTTATTATTTCTTTCTGACTGTTTGGTTTACCAATTTAGTCTAACAGCATTTCAGAAAATAACAAAGTTGAGTTTTTGTTGCTTTTTAATTTCTCCCATTTAATGTTCTGCTAAACCAACAGGTTGCAGTCATTCTTTATACTCAGAAAGATTTAAAAGTGCGTCAAATTCCATCCCATCGAATTGTATAAAACCATTAAAGTCAGGAGATGTATTTAGTTTTTATTGTGAGGACTGTTTGCTGCAATTTGTTCAGCATTTCAGCTAATGATATTAAAGTCGATCCATTAAGCAGGTTGGAGGGCGTTCTTGCACGGAGGAGTATGAATGGACATGTGTGTGTGTGTGTGTGTGTGTGTGTGTGTGTG
>NW_013952417.1:621709-635775 GCF_001266775.1 Austrofundulus limnaeus | reverse complement strand
ATATTATAATGCTGTTTTCCACAGCATTTGAACTTACATAATTATCCCAGAACAAAACATTTTCATCTTGACAATAAAACCCTGATGTGAGATTCAAGGTAGTTACCAAGATTATTTAAGGAGCATGTGTCGCAAAGTGACAAAAAAATCCAGACAAGTTTAAAGAATGAAAATCGCTGCAAATCATTTCAAACCAAAAATCTTTTTTTTTAAATCATAAAAAGTCCTGAAGAACTAAAAACTGTGTTTTTGCACTCTCAGGCCAACATTGTAAATAAGAAACTGTTCTTACTGTTTTGCCTGGTGAAATAAAGGTTATATAAAATTAATAAAATAAGAGGATAAATTTATTTAACGTTAATTTACCATCAGTAATTAGCTTGTTGTCTTTCACAATGTGGACAAATGTCGCCACAGATTCGGATGTTTGATATTTGTACAATTTTCAGGCCTCATTTCACAGGTCACAGAATGAGGCACGAGGTCTTCATGAGGAAAATGAGCAGATGAGGTTTATGGTCCTGGAGCAGGTCAACATGTTCCGTTGTACGCCTTGTTGTAATGTGCTGCTTCCACGTGGGGGCAGTCAGTAAAATATGTGGGACAAACTGATGCTTGGGATACTTTTCCTTGTTCTAATGTTGCTGCCAGTCTTTTTGTTGCACAGCGCTGCTGAAAAGTCACGAGGATGTGATGTGTGGTGGAAAAACACAACAGAAAAAAAAACAACTGTTGAAAATCATTCAATGTTGTCCAGTGTTGCTTTTAAATTTGTGCTTTTTCTTCAGCAAATAATTGAGAAATACTTTTTTATTTTTATTTTTTATTGATTTTTTGTTGGTGTGTGTGTGTGTGGGGGTGGGGTATTCAACACGTTGTGGGTTTAATGAGCTGTATCAGACAAAGATGGTAAAAAATGTCACTTTTGTCTGTGTAGCTGTGTTTCAAAGCACTTTTAATTTTTAATGCAGAAAAACAGAAAAACTGGTATTGTAGGAAATATAGGTATATATCTGTAACATCACCAGCCACACTCTCAAGGTTCTAGATTTAGATTTATTGTGAAATATTTGCTCTCACAATAAAATACATTTGTATCTGTCCCACAGTTACAAGCTATAAATGGGTCAAACAATAGAATTGAATGGAAAATAAAGACAAGAACCAAAGTGATTAGGAAAATAAATGTTATTAGTACAGATTTACTACATGACACAGCATGTGTTGTTAGCAACATTAAAGTTCAGAACAACTTGGGGCATTAGTGGGAATGAAAAAAACCATTCTGTGTCTGAATTAAGACTTTATAATCAGATTCACATTAGAATTCATTTCCCCTTTGGCCCCATTGTTACCCACTCTCTGCCTCCCTGCTCTGAGTGAAAGGGAGTTCCCTCTGCGATGAATGTTAACCAGTCAGAGGATGAGAGCGAGCCAAGCGCTGCGGTGTTGTTGTGATCCACTCAGGCAGATCAGCATTTGACTGAGAAGTTTTTAATAGCTCTCTGGAGTTGCTCCATAAATAGCTTGGCTCTGGCCATTATTTGCCCCTGTTTCCTTTCTTTTGAGAGGGAAACCTTTGTGTACCACGCAACCAAGCCAAGGCAATCATTTCCACTCCTTTGAGCAATTTGTGGGGTGTGAATGCATCTGATACATTGTCTACTCTGTATTAAAATCTGTGGGTCACATAATGGCTGAGCAATTCCAAATCAAACCAAGTTTATCTGCCCATTCCTCATGCTGTGTTCGAGCTGCTGAGAGTGGCATGTCATTGGCAAATGATTTGAACTCTAAAAGAGATTCAGAGAAACAGTATGACTACAAACCCACAGAGCAAAATTTGTCTGGCCCAGTTCTGGCCCACACGATGCACTAACATTTGGCCCAGATACCACAAAGAATGACAGCCCTTTGGTGGCCCAGATGTAGTTTCCCAGAAGTGGTACATGCATGGACTGGCACCACATGAACCAAACCACAAATGGGCCAGATGTGGCACTTCATTTTGATTGATTCACTGATTCATTGTATTGCAGGGTTTGAGATCTGAAATTAGCAATTGAAATTTCTAAAATTTTATGAGTTGGTTGATTATAAGATTTTGCTGATTATGTATAGGGCTCATAAAGGTGTATTGCCTTTGAATATTCAATCAAATTTTGTTAAGATGGAAAGCTGTTATAATTTGAAAGGATTTGAAATGTTTATAAAACCTAAAATTCAAACAAACTTGAAAGATAGATGTACCTCAGTTCAAGGAATAAGATTGTGGAATAACTTGGACAGAGATTATAAAAATGCTGATTCAATTAATTTATTTGGTAAAATGATAAAAGTGAAATTGTTGAAAAAATACGAAGCTCATGTTTGAGGGGTTAATCAAAAAAACATTTTTTTGCTGATGAGGGTGTAAAGTTATACATGTGCATGTGTATATGTATGTATGTATATGTATATATGAATACATGTATATGCACACATATAAATGTGTATACATTTATTTTTATTATTATTATTTTGTTAAATAGGGACAGATGTTATAAGATTCTTTTCTTCTTCTGCTTCCTTTCATTTTGAGATTGTGTTTCTTTTTTTGTTGTACTGAAATTTTTTGTTTTTAAATTGAAATGAATAAACTATTTAACTAAAAAAACATACTAAAAATTTTTTAAAAGGTGAAAATGTTTGGTTATCGGTTGACACATATAGTAACTTTTGACATATCCATGATCTACAAACACTTACACTGTTTGTGTGTCCACTATGTACGCATACAAACATAAACATCACTTTCTGTTACATATTTCTGCTCTAAATGCACACTTGTTATTTCATTCATTCACCTGTTCTCATTTTAGGAATAGTTTTTACAGTGTCCTGCTCAAGAATACTTTACTATATTTGTAGGGATGAGTGTCAATTTTTAAGTTTTTAAAAGAGAAGACAACAACACTTTATCATTAATTTGCTGCTAGCCCACAAGTATGAATTTGCTCATTCTACATTTATTTAAATTTTCAAAGCATTGCTACTCTGACAGGCCATAAGATTTTTATTGAAATTATATAGAAACTGATTGGCACTTTTATAATTTCTAACATTTGATGAGATAAAGTAGAAGTCACTGATAACTGAGCAAATATGACTCACAGTGTTGACAATTATTCCATTAGAAGCAAGGTGCATTGATTGGTTCAAATGTGTGTGTTGCAGTAACAAAATTGAGACAAGACAACATGAATTAACTATTGAATGTGATTTTGTTTTCAATAATTTTGTTTAACACTCTGCTTTATGGTTTAAGCCCATTACAACATCCATTTAGACATTTTATAACCTAAAATAAAACGCTCTGTTGGCTTCAAAGTGTTTTCATTTTTGTAATTTAAACAGCAAATAGAAATTTTTAAAGCTGTGCCAAACCAGGTTTGTATTGTAGAGGATTGGAATAAAAGTAAACAGAATGTTTAAAAGAACATCCAAAAATATTTTTGAGGATTTAGCCTAAATTAACCTACCCTCATGGTTAGTAAAACTGATGATTTATTTTAAAACTTCCTAGAAATGTTGTTTTAAATAAAGGCGATGGGAAGCACTAGCCATGCCTGACTGATACAAAGCTGTGCATGTTAGACAGCAGAGATTATGCAAGTAAATGCAACTGAACAAGCATCAGGTTGTACCACTACTGAGGCTGTAAACAGAACAGAAACATGGGGGTGTATTTACATGGAAACCTGTGAGGTCAGAAATCCCAGCTGTCTTCAAGAGATTGTTTGAACTTCCTGTGAACTCATGACAGTGAGGCTATACCTGCTGATAAAGCCTCCTCCTTACGCCATCCTGTGTGGGTGGTCCCTGCATTCACAGCCGCAGGGTGATAGGAGGTGGAGTAGGAGCCATTGTTGCAGACAAAGTGAGGGATGGAGTCATTCATTAAGTAAATTAGTTAAACAAGGCATTTTCGTGTTCATCATTGCAACTGAGTTATCTATCTTGGTTCCTCATCAAATCACAACACTTTCTTCAAAGTTTTTTCTCCGGTCCTCATAGATTGTTTTCTATCCAGACTCCAAGAATTATGCATCTGTATGAAAATAACCATCTGACATTCTGCTGCAGCTATTGGTCCACTGTTGGTAAAGGTTTTTGTCAGCTGTCTTTTGTAAGAGGCTTTAATCCTTCATGCCTCCTCTGCTAAAGGTTTGCAGACATACACTCTATATGATGTGAGCTGTCTCTGAGACCTGTAAAACAATCTGACATTTGGGCTTTTCTCATCGACTCATACCTCGATACAACCCCCACCCTGAGGATAACATAGGTTTGGAGGTAGCAATAGAGATAAAAAAAAACTAACTCATTAAAACTATTTATTGTGAAGAACAGTTACTGTTTTGAGAAGTTTTAAGACAGTATAGTACGGTGGCCCTGTGGTTTTCCCTTCAGGGCCACCGTAGTATAGTATTATTTTGTTCCATCTAATGGCTAAAATATGAGTGTCATTCCAAATGAAAAAAAATTTACAAAAAAATGAAACATTTCTGTGTAATTATGACACACTGGAAAATAAATGGATTCTTGGTCTTTAAAAGGCACATATTCAAAATCAAGTTTTAGCCATTAAAAGCATTTTGTTGTGTGCTAGATATCCTTAAACCCCTCTATCAAGCTAGAATGAACCCAGTCTGGAAGCTGGACTGGGGGGTTTGAAGGGCCCTCGTTTGGTCTCAAAGAAACAGCATCAAAATGAGTTGCTTTGAGAAACACACCCGAAATGGGATGAAAATGGGGCTGGTAAAGTTAAAATAAACAGGAATTCAGACCAAAGCATTTTACTTCCACTTTATATGGACACCTACTGAATGATTTAAATGTGAAAAAGAAGGGCTTAAAAGCATGACATGGCTCCTTTAATTCTGTTCAAATAGTGGAGTTCTGATTTGTGAGATATCAGCTACTTCAAACACTGTCTGAAGCCACTGCGACTGGTTCTGTGTCAGCTCTCTTACACCATGTGACAATAACTTGCTGCACTAACCATGTTTATATTGGTATATGAATGGGTTTATAACCTAATTTCCATTTAAGCCCAGCCTGTTTGTTTGTGCTTTTATGTATTTTTTCTGTTTAGTTCCCTGTGTTTTCTGTGCCATTTTTCAATTTACCCTCAGTCAGCTTCCTCTGAGTTCTCAGTCAGCCAGCCAACCTCAGCTGTCTCTAATTAAGTCAGCTGTTCTCAATACCACGTTACCTTTGCTCTTTATAAACTGTCTCCAGCCACCACCACCTCAGCAGATCATAGTATGGTTTCCACCAATGTGTCACGGCCTCCTTTTGCTCCTCCTGTGATTCAATTTATTTTTCTGTAAGTTTTGCTGCCATGCTAGCTTTTTATTTTATTTAATAAAAGTATTATTGATTCATTCTTGCATGTTTCTCATGTTGTCTGCATCTGGGTCCAAACCCCAGCCCAACTTTGACAATATGTGACGTTGATTTCAAACCGTATCGATGCTAAAGTTGTGGAATCAATGTTTTAGTTCATTTTACTTTCAGCACGCCGCTCCCATTTCAAAAATACAATGCTGTGTTTGAATAGCTGAAGCAAGAAGCAGGATCTGCAAGAAGCAGGGTCAAACTTAAACTCTGGAGGAAACAAGCTTAGCAGATAATTTAATTAGCTCTGATTGTGCAACAACTTCAAAATTGCTACACACAAGCTAACATTTGTAGCATCCATATTTACATTTGAAAACTCAGTGTGCCAAGTGTGATGTCATGTCTTCTTCTTCTTATCATTATTATTATTATTATTATTATTATTATTATTATTATTCTGTACATGGAGGTCACATCAGCACCATAGGGATATCACGCTGAGTCTGATGGAGGTCATATTTAAATTATAATATGAACAACCATGCAATGAAATCGAATTTTTCTCAAAATGTCTGAATTGAGCATTAAAGGAGACCAAATATGCAAAATTCACTTTTTTTCAGCTTTTCTTTTACTTACATTTGGGTCTGTACTGCTTCTAAAAACAGTCCAAACACCCAAAAAATGCACTCAGAGGTATTTTTACTATAAGTAAATGTATTTTTCTGTGTCTTGAAATGACCTGCTTTCAATCATCGCTACTTGTGATGTCACAAGTCGTACTCCAGCCCACCCCAACCTGAGCCCAGCTCTTGTAACCCAAGCAGAGACTCCGCCCACATTTTCACAGGAAGGTTCTGCTGTTATAGAACAGTCATGAGAACAGAGATGTGTGGATTAATTTAATTTTTATTTAATTTTACTCTTATTGTTGATGGCAATGTTCTAGCAATATTAAAGAAAGTTTGCGTAAATAATTTCACCATGAACTACTTTGGAAAAATAGTACTTGAACGTAGCCGTTGTGTTTGCATTAGTCTGAAAAACCAGATCGTTGTGCTTCGTAGAAGTAAAATTTTTGCTGAACTGCCGTCAACCATACAACCACACATTTACGACCCACTGTAGTAAAACAACCCATTCTCACTCCCAAGTCGTCACATATTGACGCTTTGGCAAGGTTCCCTGTACGTCCGATGTTGACGCGCAGGGTACCCCCGTCACGTCAGTTACTGACGAGATGGGGCGAAATCTGTTGTCATATTTTCAGAAAGAGTAGAAAATGCGCAAAAACTACCGTTTCGAAGCCTGAAATTACCTTTGTTCACTTTAGACATCCTGTCCCTGACCCTAGTACCTAAAATTAACCATTTTTAGAAAATGTAGGAAATTCACGTAAACATGTTCCAAAGCCTGAAATTACCTAATATTCACCATGGACATCCTACCCCTGATCCCAGTACCTAAACTTAACCATTAATCCTGATCCCTCATGTTAACCTCAGACCCTGGACCCAAAGACCCCTGGTGGCGCAACCCGGAAAAGCCGCGGGCGTCAAGGACTGACGCGAGGGGGGCACCTGATGCGTCAAAATAAGACGCAGAAGGAACCTTACCTTAAGCGTCAATATGTGACGACTTGGGAGTGAGAATGTGTAGAGTAAAACACTGCTGCGGCTCTTAAAGGTACAGTAACTTGTTGCCTGCAGTGTGTAACACAAAGAGTGTTAATTGAACATAACAGTAGCCAAAGAGAGAGCGAAAAGGTGAGAGACAGAAAGAAAGGTAAGGGATAAAGTACACAACAGTGTCCCACCTTAATGGGTGGCTTCCATTGGCACATGCTTGTTGAGATGCTTTTGATGAAAGTCTTCTTAACCAAGAAGGCTTCCAGAACTTTGATTCAGCCATTATCATTTACCCGCTTCTTCTTTTCACCGTCATGGGGGTCACTGCTGCCCATATGGGCCGAGGTACTTCCAGGACAGGTTGAAAGTCCATCACAGATCACAGGGTGCATCCAGAACTTGACATTCACATATGACACATACATTGAATACAGACTTAGACATCCACATGGAAAAATAGGTAAAAAAAATTCACCCGACTGAAACATTTAGAAAGTGCCTCCTGTAATCTCTCCTGGCAGCACAAGATCAGTTTTAATAAGAGCTGCTGCAGCTGTTAGGGGAGACATTCATGAGTTACTGTGAGCTGTAAAAGATTTGATGAATTCACAGCACAGTTACTGCAGTCAAATAAAAGCTTACTATGAAAACATAGTGTAAAACTGGCTGTTTTATTGGAACAAGTGTTGCCATTATGTTGAGGAACAATATTACAGCACGCCGCCTGTGAAAAATGGATGTGCTGATGTGCCAACAGCTTGCGCCTCACTCCCAGCTTTATTATCACATGGTTGTAATTAACAGACAGTATCTGTTAATGGTGCAACTGTTTGTTCAGCCCCACAGTTTTATACAGAGAGCAGGTTTGCTTTCATTATATATGAAATATGTTTTATTGAATCAGGAGTGACTGTGGGGCCTGTGTTTATTAAACCCAAGAATGATTTCTGAACCAGAGAGCAAATTGAGGCGGTAAATCAACAATTTGAAGACCAACAACCTCTGGAAGGAAAACTCTGAACAGACACAGCTGGAAACATTTTTTTTTCAAGGAAACTCTGAATTTGAAATATAAAAATGGCATATTTGACTGTTAGTGCTAATAATAAAAGATTAAAAAAAACATTTGGTTTAAAATTGAACAGCAGAGATTCAACATCAACATGTAGGACCTTGTAGGAAACCTGATTTAAACCTTCCTGACTCTGTTTCTCTCATGTTTCAAAAATGCTGTGTGACTAAGATTAATAGAAGTACAACATTTTTTAAAATTAATGTATTAAAGGAAGCATCATCCATCCATTATTTTCTGCTTGTTCCTGAGTCAGGTTGTAGCTAACTCAAAGCTACAGCAACAACCTAGGAGTCAATTGAGACAAGAGATAAGTTTCTTTAGGACAGCAATAAAAAAATGATTACAGAACAGGAAACTGAATTTATTCACCTGGAAGAGCAACCAGTCTGCTTTAGTAGAGAAAATAGGAAGGAGTCACGTTAATTCCTACCCTCCCAGTACTACATAAGAATAAAAGCCCCCACATACTTGAGAGTACTTCGCTCCACAGAGGTCCACGCAGACTCAATGCGGACTCAAAGTGGCTGTCTGCCGGACTTGTCCGCACAGAGATCAATTTTTATGTCCGTGTCTGCGGTGTCGCACAATAAACTGCCTGGTGAATAGTAGTTGAGAATCGGTGCCATTTGTGGATGAAATGGTCAAATTTTGAAGAGCGTCTCATGGAGATTAGAAAACTTTATAATTCAATGAAGGAATCTAAAGACTTTCAGCGAGCAACAAATTCGTGGGAGGAAATAGCTCAGATCCTGGGTAAGGTAGTTCTTTTCTTTTTTTCTTTTGTTGTTTTAAAGCTAAAATGCAAACTAGCTCTTCCTCCTTGTCCTTGACATCATGACTGAAATTATAAAACATTAAATAATTTGTCAGGCGGTCAGTACGGACAAAATGCGTGGAGTCCGCGTGGCTCATGGACCGCACTAGCCTGGTTAAAACCAGACCCTTGTCCTTCACTTTGCTTCGGACGGAGGGTCTGGACTTGCTGCTATTGAGAAGCGATTCTTTTTTTTTACCACTTCAGTAGAAAGCAGTACTAAATATCTGATTATTAGTATCTTAGCTTCTTCATCATCAGTGGCCTTTTTTTAGATAGACAAGAAAGAAAAAGAAAGGAAGGAAAAAAGAAGGAAAGGAAAGAAAAGTTACAATGTAATGGAAAAAAGTGAAAGAAAGAATTGATGATATGTGAGATAAATGTCAAGAAAATAATACAATACATCCAACATCTGTCTGCACACCTGCAAAGAATTAAGGTTACAAAACTTAGCAAAAGCATACAAATATATATATATTTAGACAGATAAACAAACACCCACCTATACTGTATATACCTGGTGATCATTCAGAACCCCTCGGATCTGAACACCTGTCTGCGTGTGGTGTCCCAGAGCCGACCCCCAAGGCACGAGGCAGACATAAGTGGGGGCCAGAGCCAAAGACCCAAGGAGGAACCCCAAGCACCGGGCCCCCGGGTACACCTACACGAGGAGAGCCGCAAACCCACCCCCAGGTCAAACCATAGGGGAGACCCGGGAGAAGCAATTCTTGCTGGAGGCGTGGCCTCTGCTGAAGCATGTGTGTGTTGTCGCTGTGAAGGAGGCTAAGCTAAGAAGCTAACCGGAAATCGCGTATGCTGTAAACAACCCTACTGAGAGGAGAAAAGTACCGAGCCGAACGAGACGACTGTAAATGAGAGCTGCTGCTTTGTCAGACAAATTTAATTTTAATTTGGAAGCCTTATCAACACAGACTGGCTTCATTCACTTCCTCCACTGCCGTATGCTAAAATAACTAGCAGACACTGCGCAGAAAATTGACGTCATTCAAAACTCCGCCTTCTGTTCTCTGATTGGTCCAGGTAAAAATCTGCCAGCGAAATACTTTTTTATGGGAGAAGTCCCAGACGGAGCAGTTAAGGGAAACTAGAATTGAGCGGAACTGCACAGGAAGGCAAGAGCCAGGCTAGGACCGCACACAGTACGCCCGAGTGGGAGCCTTTGGAGGACAGGGTTTGTTGTTGCAATACAAAGCTACTGAGGTGTTAAGCCCATGCTGCATCAGGAATGGCATCCAGTGTAAAGCATTTGCCAAAACATTTTGCCCAAATTTGCACAATGTGGCAACACCTGCTGAGGAGAGCAGCCAAGATTTCCTCCCACAGTTCAACAATGTGCATCTTTGGTTGGTTGGAGAGTCTGAATTGGTCTTTGATGGGTGTGTGTGTGTGTGTGTGTGTGTGTGTGTGTGTGTGTGTGTGTGTGTGTGTGTGTGGTTATATGCTCTGTGTCTCTGTGTGATGGACTTGACATTAACAGGATTAAGTGGTTATAGAAAACAAATGAATGGTTGGTTTGTTAGTTGAGGCTGAGTATAATTCCAGGGTTATCACTTTGATAAATAGAGGCCTTGCTTATTAAGGGCCCTTCAGTTACTGGGTCACTTAAACTGAATGACAGCGGCCCCTGAGAAATTGCTGCTGCATTTAATAGCATTAATTGAAGTGCTGATGTGTTTGTGGCTTTTATAGGTTTTGCAGCTTGGCAGTTTCGACACAGCAGGCTGGCAAAGACAAACGGCAGGGCTACTATGTTTGATTAATAGGTGCTTTGACATATGTGTTAGCGGTGAAACATTTCAAATGCAGTATTAAAAGAGGACATCATTCACTGCTCAAAAAGCTACTCTCATAAAGTAAAATGAGTATAAATCATGAGCGAGGGAACTTTTTCAGCCCTTACATCCTTCAGTTAAAGCTGAATCAAACAATGACTGACAGAAAGCACAGTATTATTTCATGTTTTATTATACACATCACTGCTCTTCTATTTATTAATGAGTCAGTCACAGCTGTAGTCTGGACACAAAACATAAGCGATTAAAGCTACAAAGATCAGATTAAATATAGGAAGACTAGTTTTATCAATCTGAACAGGTTTGAGCATCTGTTTCATATCTCTCTTTTGTGTGTAATGCCCTCTTGGAGCTGTTAACAGTCATTTTAGCTGATTGATCTCCATGACTGGACATTCAAATTTAGCTAATTATAGTTTTCTCTTTCTTTCCAAATTTACAGTATATAAACTACCAAACCAAGCCTATTATTAAGCGATGGCCCACTTTTGCATGTGACTAAATAGAGCTAATCAAGCCTATTGTTAGGCGATGGCCATCTTTTGCATGTGACTAACCTGTTTGTCTATGTGGAGGCAGTGCTTATAAGGCTGAGTTCACCTGAAACTAGTGATGGGATAAATGGCTCTTTGAAGGGATCTGGATCTTGGGGAGCTGTTTGTTTCATTTAGCCGTTCAAAAAAGTTGTTCGATTTTGAACGTATTACGTCATCACGTAGCCGTACATAATGACGTAATCCCGTCACGAGGGTGGAACCATGTGTTTTGTCAAGCGGAAACCCCCTTCCCCCTCTCACCATGAGCTTCTGTACTCCACAACTCCACCTGTTTTCCATGAAAAAGTAAAGCGGGAGCAATTTAAGTTTGAAAAAATATAGATTTTATGAGGAATAAAAGAAATAAAACTACAAATGACTCGTTACTGCCCTCGATTCGGCTCCTATCGTTCGTTGTAAAGAGCTGTTCAAAAGATTCGGATCGTTCACGAACGTCACATCACTAGCTGAAACTCATCAGACTGAAGAAGTCTTTAGGACGAGAGACAAAACGTTTCACTAAAGGAGAACCCATCCAGAGGACCTACTTATTTTTTCTTTTTGATTTTTTTCTACCTGGATTACTGAGATGCATCAGGACAAACTACCAAACTGCTCATTGCTGCAGAGTGATGCTCTTATCTGCAGGTATAGGTTCTAATAGCCCTTAAACATAGTATTTGGGGTGATTTAAAGTGGTACTTTTTGCCCATATATTTACTGAAAGACTTGCAGACACAGCAAGAGACATTTCTGATACCAGTGAGGTCTTAATAGTAAAAATTAAAGGTACAAAACTCTAAAGTCTCTTAAGCTCCAAGCTGACAAACATTTGTCAGGAAGACTTTGAATGATCATTATCTTTTATCTTTCCAATTAAACAGAAGAATGAACATTGTTTTAGACATGTCAAAGTTTGTCTGACATTTTGACACATCAAATTGGTGCTGGTCTTTGCAATGCAAAAACCGACCTGGGTTCTGCATGTTTATATTAGCTCTTATGACCCAATTCCACCCTGATTTCTGAAACTCAGAGATCTGTGATTCTTTTCAGGTGGACCTGCCCGGAGATTAACTTGAATCATTTAAGATGACAGTAAGGTTTTTGCACACAAGTTCAACTATCACTGTAGCAAGCTACCAAGAAAAAAACAAAAACAAACATTGTTAGCTTATTGTTTTATGTTGTCTTGTCCTCTCATCTTCAACATCATTCTTTACAGTCTTCAGTACCTTTCATTTAAGTTTAGTGTAGTGCAATATTTGGACTGCAAATAAAACAAAAAAGGTTTTGTGCGCTTTTAATATCAATGTATCCTTTTTCTTCTGCTTCTCATTTCCATGTTGAGAGGGTTCCTATCTCCAGCAGTCAGTGTTATCATCTAATTGTAATTTTGAGCAAATTTTTAAAATGTCACAAAAAAAAAAGAAAAAAAGGAAAGAAAAAGATAAAGAAAGAAATGCAAGTCAGGCATGTTTCCATCTACTGGTTTGGATCGTATCATTGTTACATGCAGTCTGGAGATGTAAAAAAGAAATGAAAGAAATGAAATCTTTGCTTTATGGGAATATCCCTGAAGATGCAGACAGTGGAAAAAGCTGAATAAGCATACAAGGTAAATCTTATCTACATTAGAATTTGTTCAGCAAATGTTTCTCTGTCTCCCCTTTTGCACGTTAACTTAAATTAAAAAAAACCAAAAGAGTGTAAAAACTATTTTGGAAAATTGTGGAAGTTTTTTCCAATTTTGCCATTTTATCAACCTTTTCTAATGCAATACTTCAAAATGAGCATATACGTAAAAGCATTGATGGAAACATGGTTCCTGTTTTTGGTCTGTTGGAGGAACCTGGAGAAAACACACAATTGCAAACTTGAAACTTCACTTATAAGTTTCTAGGCCTGAAGAGGATCCTAATACCCTCCCACTGAGTGACAACATGTCTAACCACTGCAAGTAAATGCAGCCATTATCAGCCATTGAAGGTATTAGCTAATAAGATTCAATTATTCAAGGATCATTGCATCAATGAATCCTGTTTCAGGTTATTTATGTGAGACATACATCTGAGATTTAACAGAAGCGCCAAATTTAATGTTTAAAGATTCTCACCAAACAATAAAACAAAGAACACACAAAAAACTAAAATAATTTATTTATCAAAGACGTTATAAGATATTAAACCCTATATTATGAAACATTAATATGCTTTTACCATACGGAGAAGCTAACTTACATAGTGTGGTTTTTAAGTGGCCTTAACTACCATTAGACTGCTAAAACTCAAAATTATAACGGAATATTTGAAAAACTTAACTTGTAGGCCCCACCCCAACAGCTTTTCCAATCAGCCATGCTTCCTGTCCTAAATAATAATACTGAGATCAGTAGTGGTGTCACGGTTATCAGGTCAGGCGGGAAGGCGGACTGTGACACCTCGTTAAAATACCAGCTGCAGTTATGGTCATAAAACAAACAGTTTGTGTTAGCTGATAAGCCTCAATAGCCTTTTAATGGCTGCGTTTACCCAGTTAGACTAATATTATGGTTTGGCGTGACATTGTGATGTGACAGCCTGTGCATGCTGGAGAACAACTTTTCACTCAGGTGGTATCATCACTGTTTTAAAACAGTGCGATGTGTCACTGATATCTTGGGTGCATATTTTGTGGAAAGCCATAAAAGTCACTGAAAAATAGAAATGTTTGTTTACATCCTGGGTTTTCTATTCGGGCACTGACGGAAGGACATGTGCATATGTGTATGTGTATTTATGTGTGCATGTATGTATATATGCATGTATGTAT
>NW_013952417.1:608686-620697 GCF_001266775.1 Austrofundulus limnaeus | reverse complement strand
ATATATATATGTGCATGTATATGAAAGTGTTTGAATATGTAGGTAGGGGTATGTTTGTGTATATGTATAAATTTATATACAGTATGTATATGGGTATGTTTTTCAGCAAGGCTAAAGTCATTATAATTATATAGATATGCATTTTTGTTGCTGTAGTTTTGCTATCTTTGTTTTTGGAGCCAAGAAGTCCGGTGTGCTGTCTTGTGTTTTCTCAACATATATTTTACATATCTTCTAATCTCTTTTTCACTCTCTCATTACATTTCACTTTTTTCTTTCTTCTTCTTTTTCTTCTATTAAAAAATTCATAACAATGGTGTGGAGAGGATGGCTATAAGGGGAGAAGGGAGGCCATCAATAAAAAAAAGAAATGTTTGTTTCCCCTTTTAAAATAGTAACATCAATGTGAATTTAAATGAATTTGTTTGTGTTGTATTGAATAATTATAAATGTTAATTTAGCCTGCTGATGTCTTGAACGGTGTGCAGTAAACATATGTATATATTATAATGCACAATTATCAACCACACATTTTTTAGTGCAGCTTTGATCAAACTAAATAAAATGATAATGCACTTGTTCTGATATTAAACCGAGGGTTACACAAGTGCAAAGGTAATCAGTAAAAATAATTAAGAAAAACATATGTTCTGCTGTGCTAATTACAACTACAGGTCAAAATTTATAACTATATTTTGACATGAGCAGCAATTTGTTTTCCAGATAAGTTATTTTTTTTCCTAACTCTGAGTGTACAGCATTTAGCCTCAGACGAAATGAAACAATCTGCCCCTCAGTGTTCTGCAATTGAGAGAGAAAAAGACTTGTTGAAAAAGAGGCTTTTTAATTAAGTAGCTAACAAAATACAAATCTCAATAACTTGGGAAATAATTGTGCAACCCTCATTAGGCATTCCATCTGGGCAATTACCTTCTTTTTAGCCTCGGGGAGTTATAAATGACTGGACGGTAATTGAAGCTAGCAGTTAGTGAGAGCCTGAGATGAACTGAATTACACAATGTCATTAAAACAAATACATCAAATAATTATCCGATGGAAAATAAATGGACTGAACGCATGTAATTGTTCTTTTGAATTAGTTCTTGCACCACTCTCACAGCCATCGCTCAGAGGATCCTCACAAGCATTTTCCCTGCAGGAGCAATAAATACGTCCCTCCTGTGTGGGCCACTTAGTGCAAGGTTTTCACTGCCTAATTAGTTTTACAGTTTTTACAAAGTGCCTCATTGCCCACATCATTTAGCATCATATAAAGACAAAAAAAGGTGTCTGTGATTCTGCTTACTTCAACATAAGCGAGTAAAGGGAAGCTTTTCTTTGTTTCCACCGTTTATAAGATTAAGCAGCTCACAATTGAAAAATAGCTCATTTCTTTTTTTTTTCACAAATATAGAACACATGGCTGAGTAAAACCATTATGTGAGACACGTCTTTGTCCACTCTGATAGATTACTTTCTTGATTTGGTCTCAAAAAAAGGGGGGGAATCCTCTCCTTTTTTACCTTGAACTCTGCAGAGGAGCATGTGCTTGAAACATTTTCAGCTAAATTGATAGTGACCTGATTTATGGGCCTTATTGCACCGTATAATTAATTTTATGCATATGACTTCCTTTACAATTACCATACAGGCCGATTGGAGAAGTTCACTGCTTATATGAAGCCATCAATAATTGCAGATTCATCAGTGGGCTGGCTGAAAGTCTGCCTGAGAAGATGGGGGAAAAGAGATTGCCTTATGGAGGTGAGAAAAGGAAAAACTCTTCAGGTTGTCTGAACCCTTTAAACAATTGTACAAAACAAATGCGAAAGATATTTAGATACTCCATGATGTCTTTTTTGCATACATTGTTTTCATTCAGTTGGCTTGCATGAATGCCTTTCTAGTTTTGTTTCTCAGCTTTAATCAGGAACAATTTAAGTTACAAACTATTTTCTCCAGTGATCCATAATAAGATGCATGAAATGGGGAGAAAATAGAAATGTTTTGAAGCAGTTTTGCAGATTTGGACCTCTGCGATGAATCAGTGATTCAGAACATTAGACTCTGATTTGAATAAACGCGTGAGTCACTCACTGTGTTAGCTTACATTACTCTAACACCTTAAAGCTGGGCTATTCAACTAAATTGCTCTGGGGGCCACAGTTACTGCAGGTCAACAGCTGAGGGGCCGAACATCCAGCAATTAAAGTCATTTATGTTAATAAATAAAGTATTACAAAGATCTTTTATCTTTGAAATAGTTTATTTTGCTGCATTTAATCATGAATACAACATACAGAACCCTATGTAATAAATGTAGTGATAATAGAACAATAAAAACAAAAGAACACATTATGCCTCCTAATTAAAACAAATATTATTTTGGCATCTCTGTCTTGCCAAAATTTTAAACAAATTTTATTTTCAATTTCATAGTGTTATTTTCAACTGCTAGTAATTTTAACTGTCTTGAGTGTTCATTGAAATAGTTTTTACCAACTTGTAGCCAAGATTCTGACATTTCTGTAGATACCAAACATGTCTATGTTAAACTAAAAGAGTTTAGAGTGATTAAAGTAGAAAACTGGGGGTTTGGGTTTAAGAGATGATTGAATCAATTGGCGGGCCGAACTTTGGTCACTCGCGGGCCGGATGGGGCCCATGGGCCGCCAGTTGAATAGCCCTGCCTTAAAGGGATACTTTAGATCTTTTGAAGCAAGGTCACATTGAAAGTTATGAACAGTTAATATCTTACCTGGTAGCTTTTTTTTTTAAATTAACTCAATTAGGAGAAAACATTTTATTTAGACAATAAGCAAGTTCAAAGCAAACCTTTGCAAATTGTGAAACAGCTCTAAACTTTAAAATGCTATTGTGCTTGATGAAAATATTATTTTAAAAACACTGCTGACAATTATGCATTAATCCAACCAAAAAATAAATTAAAAAAAGAAAGAAAAAAGTTTGTTGGAAGTGAGTTGCAAAACACCACAAAATTCTATGTGAACATGTACGGCACTACTTGATCTCCCTCCAGATGGTTGACAATACAGCAAACAATGAGGAACTACCAGTAGACGATTGGCTCAGAAAGGTGGAAATGAAGGTTTTTGTGATCTACTTCAGTTTCTGTCTTCTGAAGTTGAGACTCCAAAGACGTGTCAAGTCAGTTGGGAACGGATCTAGGGAGCTCGACAGCAGCAGATGAGACGGGAGAGACGCTCCGAGGGCAGAGCGGCGCTGGTGAGCGGCTCAGCGACAGGTGAGACTGATGCGTGTGAGCGTTTCTTCTCAGGTGTCACTCAGGCCCAACATGGCTTGTTATTTGACGTGAAGGACCCGGTCAGGTCCAATCCAACATTTGTTTCACTAAGTGAATGAGGAGCAGAGAGAGGTTGGGAGTAATGAAGAGGGCACACAGGGCACACACAGGAGACACTCTGCTGGCATTACTCACTCCTCATGTGGTTCTGGTAAAGTTTCCTTGGAATGACAATAAAAACACCCTAGTAAGGAAAAGAAAATACTATAGATGTTGACTCAATAATAATAATGTTGCTGTGTCAAAATGTGATTAGGAACAAACCAACATTCAGTTATCAAGGTTTGTGTGAAATCCTGGTCTTTGTAAAACGTTCAGCTGAATAGCAGTAAAATAAGATTATCTGCGACTGTACTGACTGTACATTTCTCTAAATAAACAGCTCCCACACACCACACAAATCCAGCTCTGACACCTGACATCATCATGTTTAGTCACAGTAATTGAAAACCTCTCTATCCACTCAGCAGCACAGCACCTCCTGATTCTACAAAACAATGACAAACACCGTAAAGCAACATATTAATGTCAGACCGCCAGGTTAAACAGCTCCAGAAACGAAGGTCTTTATTAAAAGAAATGAATGCGGGGAAAATAAAACCCTGTTAGATGTATGACCTGAAGCAGGGAACACATTGAGACTGAACTGATCTGGATGACATGAATAATTTAGCCGACACTAAAGGAGGTAATATAAATGCACACATACATTCTAATCTTTCCTGCTGGCAGCGCGAAGTCGCCGTGTTTCCCGCCACCTCTCTCAAGTGGAAAAGCAGCAGATGCCCTCGGTGCTGAATTAATCCAGAAATGTATCAGCGCCTCAGAATTATTCACATACAGATGCATGATAATGATTCTGAGATTAATCCGTGACAGGAGCTGCTGCCTCTTTGTGCGCTGAAGGTAACTTTTTTCCCTCCTGACCTTTATCTCGACAGCGCTCTCATTTCACAGCTAATACTCTGGTACACGCCGACACCTGAGTAGTGTTTTTTTTTCTTTTTTTCTCTCTCCAGCTGTCACCCCGGAATCCCAGTGCTCCTGTAAGACAGTGCACTGGGAAAACATGCCCTCTGTTCGTCCTTGTCTCTAATGTCAAATTTCAGGATTAAAACCTGTGATTGCTGCTGGAGGACACACACAGACACAGACACACATCTCTCACACACACATTAAAATAAATAGCAACACTTCTCTGAGGTCACATTATCAGTCATTTCATCATATTTTTACTTTAACTCTATCGTTTCAGAGACTGTATAATTCAAGCTTTGTTTTCCTTGTTCTCCTTGAAGGATTAAAATAAGGTCATTCTGTGTTGATAAATAATGAAATTACAGCTTTTGCACATGACATTTTGCACCATTTCATGTGATTCTGATCAGATTTATTGGGTTCCCAATTACAGAATGATTTTCGGCCAGTGCCACGTCAAATTTAAGCCCAGTGTCCAGAAACTTAGCCAACATTTTTGTGTCTCCCAGGATTACTTGGCTGTGTAGGCCATCTTGAATCGGGCTAAATTTCACCCAATAAAGATTCTCTGAAATCTGTCCAATTGTTCACAAGAGATTTTGCTAACACGGCAGACAAACAAATACATTCATACACAAAGTAGTAATTAAGGAAAGAAATGTGTTTTTATTTTTTTTTCAATATTTAATTATTCTATTGCCTGTAATATATCATATACAGGGGTTAGACAATGATACTGAAACCCTGTCATTCTAGTGTGGGAGGTTTCTTGGCTAAACTGGACCAGCCTGGTGGCCAATCTTCATTAACTGCAGATTGCAATGCACACAACATTTTGGGTGACATACCAGAGTTCAAAAGAGGACAAATTGATGGTGCACATCTTGCTGGTGCATCTGTGACCAAGACAGCAAGTCTTTGTGATGTATCAAGAGCCACAGTATCCAGGCTAATGTCAGCATACCACCAAGAAGGACCAACCACATCCAACAGGATTAACTGTGGACGCCAGAGGAAGCTGTCTGAAACCAGGTGTTTCAGTTTCATTGTCTAAGCCCTGTACATCCATATATCTAAAATTACTCCTGGAAACTACTAGAATAATTCAGCATTTTATTACTACAGGCCTAGTCACTCTGTAATGGTTTATACAATTTGTATCAACTTTTGAAAATGTCGTTATGACTAAATAACTCAAATAGGTCTGTATACTTCCAAAAGAGGCTTCCATTTGAATTTTGATTCCATTTTCTTAGACATCTTAACTGTTTGTCAAAATTTAAATAATATCTTACTTATTAAGATTTTAGTCATACCAAATACATTTGGTCCACTTTAAATGGACCAGAGTTTGTTTCCCCCATGTGAAGACACTCGTGGAAACCCTGGTGCAGATTAAACACCCGGACTGAGACCCATTTTTGAAGTGGTCCGCTTCTAAAAGAACTCTGGTGCAGTTCACTTCTGTTGTGAACACAGACCGGCCTCGAACCGGACCAACTGAGGGAAACAAGTGCTTTTTGGACTTCACAAGCCACCACTGCTAAGCAATGTTAGCCCTTTAGTGTTACTAATGCTAACACTGCGCTACAAACAACGAGCCATTGTGGGTCAGGGAACGCGGAGCGTCTTGTCTCCTTTAGGTTGCAGCACACATTTGACAACACTTTCCTTACTTTTTATATTATTATTAAGTATATCATTGCAAAACAGCCACTGAATGAGCTGCTCTTGATAATCTTTCAGTTAGATAATAAATGGACCATTATTTCCAGGTCTGTGCTCCATCCTTCCCTTGTCATTTCTGTCCATTAAGAGCCATGACCGTGACCTACAGGGCTTTGTTTATAAATTATAGTCCACTTGCAAAAAGCACAATGTCAATGCAAACCACACCAAAGGAAAAAATAAAGTCTGCTATTTGGTCCGGACCAAACAAGTGAACCAAAGGACTTCCTGGTGTGAATACACCCTAAATCACTCATAAAGGTAAAGTTTTCAGACCAGTCTTAACTGCTTGATACAGTATTATTATTGTGAATGTCAGCAATAATATTCAAACTGAATTATAAAACACAAGTGCCAGACATTGTTTTATCAAGACAAATCAAGTTGTTCAAATGTTTCCTTCTTATAGTGGATTGCCACACTTGTGCGCAAGGAGAGAAAAAAATAATACTTCAGAAAACAAGCCAACCAATTAAAGGTCAAGTTTGCTTTGAAAACTATCAAGTAAGGACTTCCATTCATTTCCAATTATGACAAAAAATGTCTTTAACACTGCACACAAGTCAATGGAGAAATGAGACAAAAATAGTCCAACTTTGTTTTTATTTATAAAAATATGGTAAATTGACATGGTTGAATTATTGTTTATCAATCCTTCATGCTTTGCTGGTCATATTTTTCTGTTGTATCACAAACATAAACATGTAATATTTCAGTGAGGATGCAACTCATTGTGACACAGCAGACTCCGCGGCTTAATCCAGCCAGGTTTGTTAATGGTTAAACCGGTCCAATGGGTGATGTATCTCAATGGTTGCGTGGGACCTGAGCTCACTGGGGTTTACAAATATCAGCTCCAAATTTAACATGTTGGTCAGCTGTGATGGGAGGTGCATGGGTTCACCTGTAAAACCCTCGACTGTGACACTGAAAACCTTTTTTTTTACTCACATAGCACTCCACTCCAGTGTGAAGCTGACTAGAGGTTGTGCCAAAAAGGCGAGAGACAGATTATTGCAGCATCCCACAGGCGACTACCAACAGATGGCCTGAGCAAAACAGCATTTGGACCCCAACAAAGAGCCACCAATGATTATATAATCATTTCTCATTCAGCCATTATTTATATGGGCCTATAAACTACTGGCACACAATATTTCATTTGTGGGGAGGCTCTTGTGTCAACAGAAGGCCTCATTGCTGAGACGTCTTGCACTGCTGAGAAGGCAACAGGCCCCACACACTCCCCCTGCCAGTATTTATACTGGGAATTATTATGCTGATTATAAGCTGTTTTATGACACACCTCTTTCAATTAAATAGGTGCTAATGAAAGCGTCCCCTGGCAGGTGTTTTTGTTGTCGCCGCTCTGATTTACATGGCAGACTAATTTAGCTGAGAGGCTGATGTAAAGAAGGTCAGCCCGCCGGCGGCGGGGGGCTCTGTGTAAAGTCCTGCTCGGAGGATGTTCCTGTGTAAACACACAGCAGCCGGCAGGTGACAGAGCTGTGGCTCCAAATGACGAGGTAATGGGTTCTGTAGGTAAAGCTGTGATTGTTGGAAGGGGAGCCACGGCCGACCTGAGGTTCAGGTTAATTAATGAAGTGATTCGGTCTCAAGGAGGACAACGCGGGGGCCTCCTGCGGGCCCCGAGCAGCAGGTCACAACACTGACAGATGGCCTATTACAATGTTAATGATAGCAGGGCCCGGGTCAGATAATTATATTCAAAGCTTTTTTCTGCAGATAACAATCAGAAGTGCACACGCCACCGATGGATTCCCTGACAAGGAGCTGTTTCAGTGCACATGGGCTTCAGCCCCCTCCCACCTACACCGCTGCCTGCCGCTGTTGGAACTGAATGCTTGAGTCACCAGGGGCCCCTTCAGGCCCTGAGGACTGATCAACGTGATCAAAGCCTGATAAGATCTGCTGTGTTCTGTGAGCAGTGGCAGCACGCGCGGCACACAATCAGCAGGAATCTATCATCAGCTCTGATCATTACTGGCTGCTTGCCCCCACCCACCACACTTAAATCGAAATTATTATCTAACAAGGGAGTTTTGGAACACAACACAGTCAGTCAACACTAATCTATTCACAGCTATTCTGATAAAAACATTAAAATCCTGGTTACATTTTTATATACATTGCTGGGATCTATATAGATTTGAGGCTGAAGATATTTTTACATCATGTAGACTAAAAAGAAGAAAAAACAACAATTAGCCAGGAAAGGCTATAAACAAAAAGGTACCACTTTACGATAAGGCTCCCCTCATAGACGGCTTTTAAAGGGTTTATAGATAGATTATTAATTCCTCTGTAAACACTTTATTGATTTGATTGATTTGATTTATTGATTCAACAGGAAAAGATTACTAAAAATCAAGCCTGACTCAGCATAATTGCTGTTTTACAGCAGGTTCCTGTTCTGCAGCACATAAAACACTCAGAAATACAGCATCACAATCACATCATTATACACCATAGACACAAAGACAAACAAGCATACCAAATTATTAATAAATATTTATTATATTAATCATCAATTAAAAATAGGCTAAACTCTCCTGTTTCTTTCAAATACTGAGCCAAATCTGTTTGGGTATTAAACATTTCAGACTAGTTTGCTACCTTATAAGCACAATAATGGTTAGGAAACACATATTTTAACATTTAATATTGTTCTGTATTATACTGCATTATAAATATCCACAAATATTAAAGGGATCTTTCTGGTAAAGTGTAAAACTGTACAGTATTTTGGACGGGGTGGGATTATTTGGTGTGTTAACATGATGCTTTTTCTTTATTTTTTGATACATCATCATTGTTGGCAGTAGTTACGTTTGAACAATAATTTCAAATATTGATAATCAACACAAAGTTTTAAAAATGATGAGTTTTCACATTAAAGGCTAACGTTTGTCATTGATTATTAGTGTAATGTATTACACTTTACGATAAGTTTCCCTTTGGCAGTTTGAATAGTTATAATGCAGAAATACAGTTCAATATTAATATATTAAAATATGTGTTTCTTATCGTTATTGTACTTACAATGTAGTAACCTAGTGTGAAATGTTTAATATGCCACCTTTAGATGCAATATGTACGTGAACAGATTTGTCTCGTTATTTGGTAATGAGACAAAATGGTAATCTCGTCCTTAATTATTGCATAATAAACATTTATTAATGATTTATAAAGTGTTTACAGATGAATTAATAACCTATCTATAAACTCTTTATAAGCCATCTATAAGGGGAGACTTATGGTAAAGTGGTACCGACAAAACAATATCCAAATGAAAACACGAGTAAAATCCTAAAAGAAATGATTGAATATAAACTTAAATTATAAAACATTTATGAAGACCCAAAAATCATAACAATTGGTTCTGTTTGTAATAATGTACCCTTGTTTTTTTTATCAGTAGTGTTTGTAGTTTGGGTCACGAGTCTCTGAAGCTCAGTCCTTTTGATGAATAGAAGAAAACTGCACCACTGATTTACAGTATGTAAAAACGCAAGTGCACTTTTAGCATTAATGTCAGTGCTCCATTTCGCATGAAAGTGCATAAATAGGTTAAATTTGAATGTTTAATGTTATTTGTTTTTCCTTTACGTTTACATCTTCGGAAGTTTCTGTCCACTGTCGTTAACTCCTCCCTCTCATCTGCTTTACATTGAATTTGATTGGTTACATTTTGTTTCTTCAGACAAAACAGGAGGCGGCCACAGTAGAACAAAACCTTTAAAGGTAGATGTTCTAATCTACGCTTATATAGAACATTTTCAAACCTAAACCCTGTCATGTTATAATGTTTAAGACAACTTGTGATTTTTTATGTCTAAATTACAGATAAAAGTTATATAGTTGATCAATTTCTGCCTAAAAATGCTTCCAATTGATTTTTTAAAATTCCATCTTCATCATAGATATCTAACATTTTTATGTGTTATAAATTTTAAAACATAGTGTGACTGGGCCTTTACAAAACATGTATTTTACAATGTGTTTGTCATAGTTTCTGTCCATCATTAAGAATACTGGGAGCACTAAAGGGAGATACATTTTCAAAATCGGAACATTTAAACGTGAATTTCTTTCTATCCAGCCCTTTAGTGCAAATATAGGCAATTGTTTTTTTATTGGGGGCCACATGAGAAATTTGAGGTTTATTAGAGGACCAAAATGATCAATATCTTGTACTTGATTCTGCTTAATAGTTTTTAAAAAAAATTCACACATTGTTAATAGAAGTAAATTGATTAGTTGCTACAGTTAGGACAAGGATATGCAGTAAATATTTATAAAAATATATAAAATTGTGAAAGGAAAATATCCCAATGCAAACAGGAAAAATAAAAACAATTATAGGACTACAGATTTAATTCAGAGGCTAAATCTGGATCTAATGTTTTTACTTTATGTTTTAATTGCACACTGTCCTGATTAAATCAAGTCAATTGAATTGAACTGATATAGCATTTATTTTTATTTGTCAATCATGACAGTTGACAGTTTTGCTACGCGGTTGTAAAAATTAAGACAAAAAGCATTAAGTGTTTTTAGTTTTTTCTGTTCATTTTACTTGTTCAGTGAAAAAAAAAATCCAATCTGTTTTATTTGGGCTTCAACAAGTGCATCAAAATGTGTCTGTCTGAGGTAGTAATGTGAAGAACAGCAGTGTATAGATTTGTTGAACTTCATCACTGAAATGTCTGTTCACATGATACAAAGTTGCGCTTGGGAGGCGGGGTCTCATTAGGGGCAGAAGTCACATGCGGCCCGCAGGCCACCAGTTGCCTATCCCTGCTCTGGTACGTAATATTTAATGTAAACAACTCAAAGGTACAGATTCTTGGACAAGTTCTGTTTGAGCTGATTTATAGCTGATTACGTGCCTCGTTTCTGTCACAGTGGGCCAGAATGACTTCAGGTGCAGGAACCACAAGTGATATTTTATACCATACCTTTACTTGTAATTTTACATCATTGGATTTGCAATAAAACGTGATGTTTTCACTGATGCAGTTACAACTGATACCAAAGGAAGCACTGAAAAATGATGAATTTCGGACAGATCTGACATTCCCAGGAGCCTTTAAACTGATTTATGGATGCTTTCATGACCAGAGCTCACTCAGCTTCTGCTGACAAACCTGAGACGGAACATTTTACAGCGGTAACATCCGAAATAACTCATCGCAAGCACACAGAGAAATCAGGGAGGGAGGGCCGACCAGCAGGCCGTGATGTGGAAAAAATGAAGCGCGCAAACGAGAGGCCAGGAGACAAAACGGGTGAAATTTATTTTTCAACCTCTGTCAGGAAGGTACATTAATCTAAGAACACGTCGTGAACGTGTGATTCCACCATCAGCGGACACTCCCCTGCTCCCTCATCCTAAACATTAAATATCACCTGCCGTGATTAATCCCAACTTAATTAAATCCATCAGCCAGACAATGGCCAGGCAATGAGCTATGTAATCATTCACACAGTAAATTAAAAGAAGCAAAGGCTGCTCTGTGTTCTGCTCTGACAGAGATGGAAAGGATGGAGCAGGGGGTCCCAGAAACTCAGCTGGAAGATAGGTCAGAGGAGGAGTCAGTCTTCACAACATAATGATAATCACACACACACATCAATTAGAGCTGCTACTGTTAGCCACAGAAAGTTAATCAGCAACTATTTTGATAACTGAATATCATCATCATCATCACTATTCATGCATTTTTTTTACCTGATTTATCCTGTTCTGTGATGGACTTCCAGGGTGTACCCTGCCCCTCACACAGTGACCCCAATGTCTCTGAAAGAAAAGTCAGGTATAGATGATGGATGGATGGGTGGATGGATAGATGGATGGGTGGATAGATGGATGGATGGATGGATGGATGGATGGATGGATGGATGGATGGATGGATGGATGGATGGATGGATGGATGGATGGATGGATGGATGGATG
>NW_013952417.1:606565-607671 GCF_001266775.1 Austrofundulus limnaeus | reverse complement strand
GGCTAAAAGAATTGACAAAATCCTACACACTGTGCATTTCAACAGCAATTTTATGTCTTCTTTAAATGTTTCAAATTAAGTGCATCTTGGGAGCAAAGGTTTAATGAATTGATAATTTTTTTTAAATATTAAATGCTATCAGATTATGTTTGATTATTTACTCAATCTAAATCGTGGAAAAGTGTCTGCCCTGTGGTAGACTTTGTGTGAGAAAAGATACTGGATAAAAAGGTTTTGGTCAACATGTAGAATATATATGGCAATAAAAAGGAGGAGAAATTGCACGTTCATACATTTATGTTCACGGCTGGGGAAATTAGTTCAATTAGTTTGCTCATTTGGACAATGAGAGTTTTTATTCCGTTTTTATAGGGAGAGAGGGAAGATCAAAACGTTAATATTCATAAAAACAAATGTTTATTTATTTTTTGTGATTCGTAGCAGTTTTGTTGTGGCTGTAGCCTATAAGGATTTCAAGTTTTTTCCCACGTATATGGAAAAACTCAAATTGAAAATATTTAAAATAAAAAATCTCAACAGATTAATTGTTCAACAAATTTTATAAGCATACATCACTGATAAATTCGAAACAAAACAAAAGAAAACAAAACACAAGTAAAAAGTATTTTTTCCTGCCTGTTGGTGTGTCTGCGCCACATTATATGCAAAGTCAGGAATATACCTAGTTAGAATTTTAGCAATTCATTTTTACAGTGTCATTTTAAATAATGTGTTTAAAAAACAGTGAACTTCTGTGCACCCAGGTCAAAAGGGAGTAGTCTACATATGTGGTACCATCTTAATGTGTTCAATCTGGACACATGTGTTCAGGCCTAAACTAAAGAATCTAATTAATATCAAGCAGTATTGATCACTTTTAGCTTGTATTAATTGCTCAGATGTTCCATTAGCAGGATTAACCCTTTAAGTACTTAAGTCAACATTCTTAAAAAAAACATTTGACCTCAATAGAAGAGCTCGAGTTGAAACACATCCCTGCATACTGACACACACTGACAAACACACACACACCACAGTGAATGTGCACTGACTGAAACTGCAAACTGACTGTTGTTGATATTTACATTTATATACATATATATATA
>NW_013952417.1:602762-606465 GCF_001266775.1 Austrofundulus limnaeus | reverse complement strand
ATATTAGACTTATAAGCATTTTTTAAAATATCTACAATGAGAAAACATCATTGTTTAAAAGCCAACACAGTCCTCTGCGGGGTCCACGGAACACATCCACCAAAACTGGTTTTCAGACAGAAGTCAGAAATTAACAAGATGTGCTTTTTGTTAAACAACTTGCTTCTGTTTTTATATCAGGAAACCATGTGGACATTAGACATTTAAGGATTTGACAATCATTTACAATCAACAAGAAAATGATCAACAAACTGACACACACGCACGCTCTTAATGGGCAAACAGCAGCCGCAGCTGGGATGTTAATGCCAGCAAACAGGATTATCCTCAGAAAGGATTTCTCTGCTAAGCATTTCCTCCTAATTAGATTTCTCAATCCCTGGGATGAATTCCCTTTTAGCAGTGAGAGCTGCCACTGAGGGAGCTGTTAGCTCCTTATAACTGAATTAAATGCATAATTAGTGCTACAATGACATTAGCAGGGCCTCCTTTGTGTTTGTGTGAGTGGAGGAGACGGAGGGGGAGGAGGAATACATGTAATGTATGACAGAGAACTTGCTCCTGCATTTAGGTGCTGCCAACAGGTGAACTGCGAGCAACACAATGTAAAACACACAAAACAATTTTGACTTTTTAATTGGCTGATGTGCAAAAAAAGGGTGAATTGATAAGAAGTTAACAAATTAAAAACATACATGACTAAGACTTGACACCCCCCTCTTCAAAAAAAATCTTAAACAAATATTGTGGATAATTTTTAAGGATTATGTATGTTTTTATTTATTGTAATACTATATTACAATTATTAAATTGTAAATAATATGGTGTTATTAAATTCAACTGTCTAATCATAAACCTGTGATTTTGACAATTTTGTTACATTCAATTTAATTCTTTATACCAGACATATCACAAATGTATTCTGGGATTGTTTCCGCTTTGGAAATATGCCATACACTGTAAAAAAATGAAATGTTGGATTTAATTAACCATGTTATGTTACCTGGTTCCACTTAACTGAGTTGAGTAAATTCAAAACAATATACCAGTTTTTTAGCCAAAGAACATGAGTATATTGCTTTGAATTTACTCAACTCAGTTAAGTGGAACCAGGTCACATAACATGGTTAAGTAAATCCAACATTTCATTTTTAAATTGTAGTGTCAATAAATCATTTTGACATCATGATGTGGAAATCATTTAATTGTTTTATGATATGCCAGTCCTGCAGTGTGCCTTTTTATAGACAGTGCATTTTTTTGTATTAGACAGTCATGGTTTGTTGAAGCACTACCCATAAAAAAACAGGAACTGGGGCCTTTTGAAATACAGAAATTGGGACCACTTTACAATAAAGCTCCCCTTATACATAGTTTATACACTGTAAAAAATGAAATGTTGGATCTACTCAATCATGTTATGTTACCTGGTTCCACTTAACTGATTTGAGTAAATTCAAAGCAATATACCGGTTTTTTTTACCCAAATAACATGAGTTTGTTACTTTGAATTTACTCAACTCTGTTAAGTGGAACCAGGTAACATAACATGGTTAAGTAAATCCAACATTTCATTTTCTACAGTGATACATTATTAATTTATCTGAAATTAAAATAACTTAAAATGATTGTAAGTAGTGGCATATTCAGTTTTAATTGTTAGAAAACAGAAGTCACAAACACTTCAACCAGCTGGTGTCATAAGTCTCTGTGAGTCCTACTTTAGTGGGTCATAAAATGTATTTTTTTGGTCAAATATTTAAAAATCACTGTTCTGACAAACAGCTCACTAACTGACCATCTAACAAGCTGACAGAAACTTGTCAGGTTCCTACAGCAAAAAGACAGAAAATAAGTAATAATTGTTTAATATGGAAGTTAACTTTACAATAAAATCTATAATTAGCTGATGTTTGTCTTGTAGATTCAAGTCTTTTTAGCTTTATGTACACTTATTACACACACACCTGTTTTCAAAAGCTTTTAATGTAGTTTGAGAGTTGTTTCCCTATTTATTTGGTCTGTTTTTATGGTTTTATCATTTGTGTTCTTTTAGCAATGCTTTATTTTTAGTGTGCAATATGTGAAGCACTTTGGCCAACGGCAGTTGTTTTTAAATGTGCTTTATAAATAAAGTTGACTTGACGTGACTTATTAAGTATATACATGTGTGTATGTGTCTTTTAAACTAACTTTCTGTTGTTTTAGTGTCTTTTTTAACCTCTTAAGCTCTAGGGGTTTCCTCTAGGTTTGTGCCTGAAATGACATGCCCGAATTTAAAGAATTGTTTTTTGGCAATAACAAACTCATGGGTATGAAAAAAAAAAAAAAAAAAAAAAAAAAAAACGAACACATGGAATATATCATCAGAAGTGTATCACAGCAGCTGCCGAGGATGGAACATAGAAAATTTTTATCATTCACCCTGCCTGAATATTTTTTAATACACATTTTTTTAAATATCATATACGTATAAGGTTGTACATTTCAGAGAACTTCTATAAAACTATAAACATTATTGTAGAAAAGTGGGGTAAAAAATGTTATTTTCTGCCCCAGAAAACAAGCCTGGGCTAAAATTTGACTTTTAATTATAGATTTCAACTACGCTCCTCAAAATATCATTACTTCATGACAATAGATTAAAAATCTGTGTCAAAAGATATTACGTCTCTTCTATCTATCTCTTATATTAAACTGATATTAAGAAACAATTAAGTATTTAAAACCCTCCTTTTCTGTTTCTGCTGAGTTCATGTTTTAATTTTGCCCAATTCATCCAAACCATCTTCCTGTGAACCACTCTATTTAAACATGTTAATCTGTATGTATATAAATTGTTTCAAAGAGGACAATGCTCCTAGCAGCTCTTCCTGTGTGAACTTCTGAATGTCAGCCTCTGTAGTGTACACATTAACCCTTTATGGTCCTCGTGTCCGAAATCCCCATTCCAGTTCAATCCATCCTTAGCTTTTCTCTCCCAAACACATTGTGAAAATACACTGAGTCCATGCCCTGCTCACACCTCTCCCCTCCATCCTCTCAGCTCATCCTCGAACCATTCATCACCAGCCAGCCACTGACAATGACGGATGGGTCAGCCCGCCGCTGGCACTCACCCAACCAGAGACTCATACGGCCTCAGCAGCAGACTGACAGCGGGAGCAACATGTCAAGTGGCAGAAAGACTGCGGCCATTAATAACCCGAGTCACATGACCGCCGCGGTGTAGGGCCGCGCCGGGGGGTCCCACGTATGGCGTCCGGGACGAGGAGGTGTCACAGGGATGGTCACAGACACCTGATCTTTAATCAAGTGTGCAGCGACGATGGGTGATGAATTTGTCGCTCCCAAATTGGAAGGTGTTGGGTAGGCGGGGTGAGATCAGTAAATGGAGATCTGATGACCCCTTCTGAAGACCCACAATAGTTTTATTTATTTATTTATTTATTTTTAATATCAGCCCACTAATCATTTCACACCTGAACACATAATGTGTCAATCATTCAGTAAGAGATTGTTTCATCTGGAAAAAAAAATTGTGATGACACCTGACAGCTCGCGTGGTAAGTTTTAATCATCAAACTTGTCATATATATATATATATATACAGAGAGAGAGAGAGAGAGAGAGAGAGAGAGAGAGAGAGAGAGAGAGAGAGGGAGAGGGAGAGAGTGAGAGAGAGAGAGAGAGAGATAGAGAC
>NW_013952417.1:599899-602752 GCF_001266775.1 Austrofundulus limnaeus | reverse complement strand
AGAGAGAGAGAGAGAGAGAGAGAGAGAGAGAGAGAGAGAGAGAGAGAGAGAGAGAGAGAGAGAGAGGGAGAGAGCGAGAGAGAGAGAGAGAGAGAGAGAGAGAGAGAGAGAGAGTGAGAGAGGGAGCTTTTTTTCTGAGCCTTTGAAGTTCATAAACAGAACCAGAGGAAACTTTCTAATCTAATAGGGACTCTGTGAGGACTGTGCAAACTGGTCAGCTTCTCAAAGAGGACAGAACAAATCTTTAAGAACCTTTTTTGTTTGTTTGTTTTTCATCCATCTATCCATCCATCCATCCATCCATCCATCCATTTTCTATACCAGCTTCTTCCTTCAGGGTCACGGTGGTCACCATATCATTCAGCCACAGAGCGAGGGGCAGGGTACACCCTTGAGACAAACAAGACAAACAATCCTTCACTCTCTCACTCCCATAATAAAAACACGTAACTTAAAAAAACACACACTTTGTAGTCTACTTTTATATTCAAAGCCAGAAATTGCTGCAAAAAAATTCAACAAAATGCTAATGCATGTGCACCAGTACACCTGGGCCAATAACCACAGACATATTTTGCTGATGGTTCCCCTGATGTCAGGAGATTACCTTATAAACTAATCAAAGCTCTACTGCATACCTCCTAAGATTTTTTTCTCCAGTGTTTTTGCACCATGAATTCTGAAGTTCAGCATGTTTGCTCTGTTTTGTCATGTGTATACAAGTATAGCATTCAGGCTATCAATTAGTCCTTAGCATGTTAAGCAATCATTATACAGCTGTGTGAAACATGGTTAGTCCATGTGTGTCCAGAGTCCAGAGTAAATTAGCTGTGAGTCTGCAATGGGAGTGACCATTTTTCCCTAGCATGCAGCTTACTTTTTTTAATTTTGGAAGTGAATGTGGAAGTAAAACTAAACGAGATCATCTCATTCACAGTTCAATTATGAAGGAGGTGAATAATGCCTATGAAATAGTTTTTGGGAAATAGCAGGACTGTTTCTTTTCGATTAAATCCAATTTTCTCACAATGAGTGATTATCAATTTTAATGGGTTAAACATCATTGGTGTTGATGTCTAAATTTGAAGCATTATTTAACTGACTTTTTTATTTACTTGGCTGTTATATGTTAAGTAAAAAAACACAAAGGAACATGTAGTCAGGAGGGGTAATATCGTCTACAAATTATAAATATTAGTTTTTTTATTAGCCTGGTAAAAACCAGACCCTTATCCTTCACTTTGCTTCATACGAGGGCCTGGACTCTCGGCTATAGAGAAGTGATTCTTGCTGGAGGCGTGGCCTCTGTTGGCTATAGAGAAGTGATTCTTGCTGGAGGCGTGGCCTCTGCTGAAGTGTGTGTGTGTGTCGCTGTGAAGGAGGCTATGCTAAGAAGCTAACCGGAAATCGCATGTGCTGTAAACAACCCTACTGAGAGGAGAGAAGTACCGAGCCGAATGAGACGACTGTAAATGAGAGCTGTTGCTTTGTCAGACAAATTTAATTTAATTTGGAAGCCTTATCAACACAAACTGGCTTCATTCTCTTCCTCCACTGTCGTATGCTAAAATAACTAGCAGACACTGTGCAGAAAATCGACGTTCTGTTCTCTGATTGGCCCGGCTAAAAATCTGCCAGCGAAATCCTTCTCTATAGGAGAAGTCCCAGACGGAGCAGAGAAGCGAAACTAGAATTGAGCAGAACTGCGTCGGAAGGCAAGGGCCAGGCTAGTTTTTTTCATCATTTGTTTTTTTGTAACTAGAACACTACTAATAAATGACAAGATAGTTGGTGAAGACTTTGAAATTTTATTTGTTTCACTAATCAACTCACAATAAAACTGATCCAACTTCTGAAACAATGAAAACCATCAAACAGTGAGAAATGACAAAATATTTCAAACAGAGAAAAGAGTTATACTGAGGAGGAGGGCGATGACTCACCTTGGTGACCTTTGAAAAGGGAAAAGTCTAAGAAGATGAGCAAAAATAGTTCATTCAGCAGTCAGACTGCAAAAAATCTGCTTCTATCCTGTTTATCTATCATCAGCCCCTGAAGGCTTACTTTTTTTTTTTATAAAAACATATTAATTACATTGCAGAGCCTCATCATGTAGAAGCCTCTGTGGTGTGACAGTTCATCCCAGAAACTATTGTTTTATCTTACAAACCAATAATAATAATGTAAAATATTTTTTAAAAAATTAAACAGTGTGGAACTGATCATTTTCAGATCAGTGGAGAGTTGAGGTCTCCAATTAGTAAAAGTCAGTTCTGGATGTGTGGAGCTGGGAGAGCAGACCTGTGAGATTCGTTGTGAACAGGAGCTTCAGTGCAAAAGAAGCATTACTGTTTAATTGACTTTCACTTCCCCTTGTCCACTGCTGATGTATGCAAAGCAGGAGGCATCTGCAACTGTTCACAGAGTCAAATACATGGCTAAACCCTTCATTTCACTGCAGTCTTTAAGAGCCGAGATGATCCTTTAATCCAATTCTACACAGCAATCAAACATCCATGAATCAGGCCCGTTATGAGCAGACCCGTGGCTGCTCTGGGCCGGGCCTTCTGCATCTCATTAAAGGGAGACTACACGCCACGATGTGCCATTGCTGCTTTTAATGAGATTCCACAAAGCTCCAAATCAGACCGTCCCGCCATGCATCCTGGCTAATTCACCTAAAAATAATTCGTTCCCAAAGACAATTACCAACTGCAGTCGGGAGGATTGTCCTCTCTACGAGCATGCTGGGTATTCAACCTTCAGGCAAGAGGCAGAAATATCATTATCCATGCGAGGGGCAGTGCAGATGCGCTGTGTGTGTGTGTGTGTGTGTGTGTGTGTGTGTGTGTG